>NW_006159856.1:451446-460892 GCF_000334495.1 Tupaia belangeri chinensis | reverse complement strand
TTTTTTTTTTTTTTGAGAGGCTTTTGCTATAGGGCACATGCACTCACCAGAAAGACAGAGACAGAGAGAGAGAGAGAAATCACTCCCGGGGGGAGGGCCATGCCATAATCTCTTCTCCTCCATTCTTCTCTAGGGATCTTGGGCATGCATGCACACGCACTGGCGTGAGTTTAAGCCACCGGGTCTGGGACTCGAACCACAGTTGACTACATGGGAGTCCTGTGACATAGTTATTATGCCATCTGGTGGTCTCCTCATTCATTTATTTTAATTTGACTAGAGAGAAAGAGAGAGAAAGCTAGAAAGCAAGCCACCAGGTCCAGGACTCGAACCATGGTCGGCCATGTGGGAGTGTCCAGCACCTTAGCCATCACGCTATCTGCTGGCCCCTAAATAAATAATTTTTAAAATCTTTCTCTTCTTGGGACCAGCAGTTAGTGTAACGGTTATGTCGCTGGACTCCCACGTAGTCAACTGCGGTTCGTGTCCCAGACCCGGTGGCTTAAACTCACGCCGGGCGTGTGTGCGTGCGTGCCCAAGATCCTGAGAGGAGAATAAAGAAGGGATTGCGGCGTGACCATCCCCCCTGGGGGGTGATTTCTCGCTTTCTGTCTCTCTGTCTCTCTCTGTCTGTCTGGCGAATGCACGCACCCTATAGCAAAAACCTCTCTAAAAAAAAAAAAGTTTAAAATCTTTCTTTTATTTTATTGCCAGAGGGCATTTGCATTTGCCAGAGAAACCACCCCCTAATGGGTCATGGTCACACCACAATCTTATTCCTCCACTTCATCAAGATTTGGGCACATACCTCGTGTTTTTCTCAAACCCTGGGGCTGAGATTTGAACCATGGTTGGTCATCTGGGACTCAGTTCCCTTAACCACTCTGTCATGGTGTCAGCCACTTATGACTTCTTTCCCCCTGCCCCCAGAGGGCATGTGCAGTTGCTGGAGCGAGACAGAGACAGAGAAAGTGAGAAATCACCCCCCAGGAGGGATGGCCATGCCACAGCCCCCTCTGGGGATTGTGTGCACACACATGTACCTGATGTGATTTTTTTTTTTTTGAAGCAGTTTTACATTATAGTCCTCTTTTTTGGTTTGGAGAGGTATTCACTATAGGGCTCGTGCGCTTGCCACACAGTGAGTGAGAGAGAGACAGGAAGAGAATGGTGATGCTGCAATCCCTTCTCCTCCATTCTCCTCTGGGGATCTTAGAAAAACACACACATGAGACCAGCGTGAGATTTTTAGCCACCGGGTCCGGGACCCGAACCACGGTCGACTACGTGGGAGTCCAGTGACATAGCCATTACGCTAACTGCTGGTTCCCCCTGATGTGATTTTCAAGCTGCCAGGTTCAGGACTGGAACTGTGGTCAGCCATGTGTGAGTCCAACGCCTTAACCACCACACCACCTGCTAGCCCCACTTAAGACATTTTTAATGTTTAAAAATATGCTCAGTAGCCTTGCGAGGCTTTTTAAAGACTCTAATCTGGGGGCCAACAGGTGGTGTGGTGGTCAAAGGTGCTAGATTCCCACATTGCTGACTGCGGTTCAGTCCCAGGCCTGGTGGCTTGCTTTCTCCCTTTTCCTTTCTCTGTCTCTGTCTGGTCAAATTAAAATAAACAAATTATTCTTTTTAAAAAAAAACAATATTAATAAAGGAATTAAATAATTAAATAAATATTTTTTAAAACACATGCTTTGGGGCCAGCAGTTGGCATAATGGCTATATCCCTGGACCCCCACCCCCCCATGTAGTCGACTGCAGTTCGAGTCCCGGACTTAAACTCATGCCGGGCGTGTGTGCGTGTGTGCCCAAGATTCTGAGAGAAGATTCTGATTTCTCACTCTCTCTCTCTCTCTCTCTCTCTCTCTCTCTCTGTCTTTCTGGGGCGCACATGCAAACCTCTCAAAAAAAAAAAAAAGTAAAATACATGCTTTTAAATATTCCAGAAGCAGGACCAGCAGTTAGCGTAATGGCTATGTCGCTGGACTCCCACGTAGTCGACCGCGGTTCGCGTCCCAGCCCCGGTGGCTTAAACTCATGCCGGGCGCGTGTGCGTGCGTACTCAAGGTCCCAAGAGGAGAATGGAGGAGAAGGGATTGCGGCGTGGCCATCCCCCCTGGGGGGTGATTTCTTGCTTTCTATCTCTCTGTCTCTCTCTGTCTGGCGAGCGCACACGCCCTAAAGCAAAAACCTCTCAAAAAAAAAAAAAAATTCCAGAAGGACTGGCCTATAGAACAGTGGTTAAGCACTGTGCACTGGGGAGCTAGAGTTCACACGGCTGGTTGCAGTTCAAATCTCAGCTCCAGTATCTTGAAAAATAAATGAGTTAGTTAATTAATTAACTATTCCAGAAAATAAAAAGTGTGACTGTGAATAGTCGAAACTACATTGGTGACAAAATGTCGATAATTGTTGAATCTGAATGACAGATACAAGGGGGTTGATTTCACTCTTACTCGTTGTATATGTTTAAAATATTTTATACTACAGGGCTTTTAAACATCTATTACAGAGGCCAGCAGTTGGCATGGTGGTTGGGGTGCTGGATTCCCACATGGCCTATCACAGTCCTGGACCTGGTAGTTTGAGAATCATGCTAGGCACATGTGTGTATACCCAAAATCCCGAGAGGAGAATGGAGAAGGGACTATGACAGAAAGTGAGAATGGAGAAAGGGGGAAAGTGAGAAATCACCCCCTAGAGGGATTGCCACCCTGCAATCCCTTATCCTCCATTCTCTTCTCAGGATTTTGGGCACACACACACACGCATGCACGCACACACACACATCCACGCCTGGTGTGATTTTTTTTTTTTTGAGAGATTTTCGCTGTAGGGCACGTGCGCTCGCCAAACAGAGAGAGACTTAGAGACAGAAAGCGAGAAATCACCCGCCAGGGGGGATGGTCACGCCGCAATCCCTTCTCCTCCATTCTCCTCTGGGGATCTTGGGCACGCACGCACATGCGCCCGGCCTGAGTTCTAAGCCACCGGGTCCAGGACGTGAATCGCGGTTGACTACATGGGAGTCCAGCGACATAGCCATTATGCTAACTGCTGGCTCCCCATGCCTGGTGTGATTTTTCAAACCAATGGGTCTGGGACTCAAACCATCATCAGCAATGTGGGAGTCCAGGACTTTAACCACTATGCCACCTGCTGGCCCCATTTACTCAGCCTTTAAGAGCTCTTTCCTGGGGCCAGAGATTGCCACAAGACCACCCCCCGTGCAGTGAATTCTCACTTTTCCTCTCTCTGTCCCTCTCTGATGAGCACAGGAGGGCCTTATGCCAAAAACCAAAACCTATTTTTAAAAGGCTGTTCCCCAAGGCCCACAGAGTGGAGGCACTGGGATTCAGCTCTGATGCTGGAACAACATGGAATACCCAAGTTGGATCCAGGCTGACCCGAGTCTGCAGGGCAGGGCAGCACACCGTGATCCCGGCTGTCTGGGAGACGGGAGCAGAAGAATCATGGCATGGTGAAAACTGGTGATGGGACCAGCAGTTAGCGTAAAGGCTATAGTGCTGGACTCCCGTGTAGCAGACCACGGTTCGTGTCCTGGACCCAGTGGCTTAAACTCACGCCGGGCACGTGTGCGTGTGTGCCCAAGATCCAGAGAGGAGAATGGAGGAGAAGGGATTGCAGCGTGACCATCCCCCCTGGGGGGTGATTTCTTGCTTTCTGTCTCTCTGTCTCTCTCTGTCTGGTGAGCGTACATGCCCTATAGCAAAAAAAAAAAAAAAAAAAAAAAAACCAAACCTCTCTCAAAAAAAAAAAAAAAAACTGGTTAGAATGTGTACTTGCATGTCTCACAGAAAATAAACACACCTGAAAGAAAAATTTCTTCCCTTTAAGCTAGCAATCATTTGTTTTCTCCCAAAGGACTGAAGTCTAAATAAAAGTCTATGCAACAATGTGTTCAAGGCAATCCGAAAAGCCAGATTAGGGGAGCTAATTGAGTAATAATTACCACCCCCCCACACACACACATACCATGGAATTGTGTGTGCCCACTGAAAGTTATGAAATCTTCTGACAGAGAAATATCTAGATACAACAAGTTGTGTGTGGGGGGGGGCGGGGGTGGAATGGCAGCAACCAAGGCTATAGAGAAGCACCAATATTTATGTTTTAAAAAGCAGAAAATGGGGAAGCAGCAGTTAGCATAATGGCTATGTCTCTGGACTCCCACGTAGTTGACCACGGTTCGAGTCCCGGACCTGGTGGCTTAAACTCATGCCGGGCATGTGTGCATGCGTGCCCAAGATCCCGAGAGGAGAATAGAGGAGAAGGGATTGCGGCGTGGCCATCCCCCCTGGGGGGTGATTTCTCGCTTTTTATTTCTCTGTCTCTCTCTGTCTGGTGAGCGCGCACACCCTATAGCAAAAAATAAACTCTCAAAAAAAAAAAGGCAGAAAATGGGAGCCAGTAGTTGGCGTAGCAGTTAGGTCTCTGGACTCCCACATGGCCTAGCATGGTTTGAGTCCTGGACATGGTGGCTAAAAAGTCACAGTGTTTGTATGAGTGACCAAGATCCTGGGAGAATGGAGAAGGGACTGCGGCATGGCTATCCTGCTGGGGGGGGGGGGGGTGTTTTCTCCGTGGGGGGGGGTGATTTCTCACTTTCCCTCTCACTGTCTCTGTCTCTCCCCCGACTCCCCTTTACTCCCCCCCCCTACACACAAACACACAAGAGCACTTGCCCTAGGGCAAAAACCTCTTAAAAGGAGATTAAAGGGAATCAGGAGGAGCTGGGGCTGCCACCATGTTGCAGCTCACTAGAGATGGTTTTTTGCTATGCGCTTTTTCTCAAGTATCTGTTACTTCTGTCCTCAGATAAGTGACATTGTCTAAGACCATCATGAACAAGCGTCCCATGTCCCAGCAGGGCTTGGCAGGTCAGCAGGGAGCCCATGCGGCACCCTTAGCCGAGAACAGAGGCTCTTTCCACCCTGTCAGCCCCCCAGCCTGCACCATCAGGGTCTCGGATACTGGCCCTGGGCTTCCCTGCTTATGCACACCCAGCTCCGAGCTGCCCTCCAGGTCTGCTGCATCAAGGGAGAAGGGGCCAGGGAGGGGAGAGCACCTCACCCTATAGTATCCCCAATGTGACGATAGATAGGCACCCAGAAAAGAGGCTGGGAAGAGCCCCCGGGGACCTACTGGGGCATCTACCCCAGGCCCTCCATCGAGGGAGCACAACAGAATTATTTTCATAACTGCGAAACAAAATAAACAGAAAATAAATGTCAATGATGATCATTTTCTTTCATTGAATTTTTATGTTATCAGTAAAAAGTTCACTAACTAGGGCCCGGCAGGTGGTATGGTGGTTGAGGGCGCTGGACTCCCACATGGCTAACGGTGGTTTGAATCCCAGACCTGGTGGCTTGCTTTCTCACTCTCTCTCTCTCTCTGGTCAAATTAAATTAATTAAATAAATAAAGTTAATAAAATAATTCTACAAAAAGTTAACTAAATATTACAAAACAAAGTAGGAAAAAGTTAATAGGGACATGAACGAATGTCTTCAAAGGAGTGGCCTCTGCAGACTTAGGGAATGGTTTGCATCTAGAATGGCGTGGCTGGGGTCACCAATTCTGTCTTTAATTCTACAATTGCTGTGCTGTTTAATTATACTACTGTATTTTCCAAACTTACTTTGGTCTCACTGTAGATTTGCAGAAGAGTCGCACAGGTAAGGCCTTACCCAGCTGCCTCCTGCCTCCCCACCACACGTGTCAGCACTGTGAAGTAAATGACAGGCTACTGGAATTTCTCCAAGTTTTATTTTCCACTGATGACCTTTCTCTCTTTCATGAACTCATCCAGGACACCAAGCTGCACTTGGCACTGATGCATTTTTAGTGGAAAAACACAAATGCCTTCAAAAACGGGGATGCTACAGGGTCGGGGTGGTTCCCCATCTAGAGCAGCACAGTGGAAGTCACCAGGTTCTCTGACTTTTAACTCTGCAGGTGCTGTGGCATCTGTTTATTTTGAGCTTACTGTTTACACAAAGAAATGTGTAGACTTGGGGACGGAATAGGGGCAGGACCAAGCCTGAAGCCAGCGGGAACGCTCCCAAATTACACACTGTACCTCCAGATGGATGCTGGTGGCTATCCCTGCCCATCGGCCGTGACGGTGCGAGCATAATTCTCAGGACATCTGCTTGTCAAAGGATGAGTAATTAAAGCATGGCAATTTGTGGGACCAGCAGTTAGCGTAATGGCTATGTCGCTGAACTGCCATGTAGTTGACCACGGTTCGAGTCCCGGACCCAGTGACTTAAACTCACACCGGGCGCGTGTGTGTGCATGCCCAAGATCTCGAGAGGAGAATGGAGGAGAAGGGATTGCGGCACAGCCATCCCCCCTGGGGGGTGATTTCTTGCTTTCTGTCTCTCTGTCTCTCTCTGTCTTTCTGGTGCCCTATAGCAAAAACCTCTCAAAATAAATTAAAAAATAAATAAAGTAAAAAAATAAATAAAAAGAAAAAAGGCATGGCAATTTGAACTGGATACATATAAATATATATGCAGGTTGCAGTACGTATATATTACTGTAGAATACGTGTGTGTGTGTGTGAATATGCATGTGTTCACAGTACTGTGTACAGTGTAGTAACCACAGCCACTGTTCAGAACTTAGGCTGAGAAGCCATTTTTTCCTGGGTAGAAGTATTTGTCACTGACATTGTTTAGACTCCCAGGGCTCATGATAGGAGGAGGCAGGCGGCCAGTAGTCTGTTTCGCTATTGTCTTTAAATTCCCTGCGGACAGCGCACTCTGCCCAGCACAGCGGTGGTCAGGAGATGAGGAGGGGCGAGAGCTGAGCCATGGGGCACAGGCTGGCCTGACAAGGGAGGACCGGCACCCAGTTGTAAAGGGGCCACAGTCCCTCAGAGGTCCCCACAGGAGGTTCCCGGAAGACGGGTGGATTCAGGCAGTGGCCACAGGCCAGACCTTGCTGTCAGGACTCTCTCTCAGGAGCCCTGGGAGGGGAGGGCTGCTGAGAGTGAAGGACAAAGGTCAAAGAGAAGACGCAGTGTTCCCTGAGCACCTGCTGTGGTGCCACCACTGCCTTGTGTCCTCCAGTCATCCCATAGCCTGTCCTTGTATCCTGAGGGGCTCTGTGCTGAGGAGCTGCGCCCCAGCCTCAGTCCTCCCATTTGACAGGTCAGTCAGGGGCCTCTCTGAAGAGGGAGGGTAGAGCAGAGAAATGAGTGTGAAGAGAGGATGAAGGAGGGTGATGTTAGAACAAGGGAACAGAGACCAGCAGATGGCGTAATAGTTACGTCACTGGACTCCCACTAGTCAACTGCAGTTCGAATCCCGGTGCTGATGGCTTAAAACTCACGTGGGGTGCCTGTGTATGCGTGCCCAAAATCCCGAGAGGAGAATGGAGAAGGGATTGTGGCATGGCCATCCCCCCCACTGGGGGTGATCTCTCACGTTCTGTCTCTCTATCTCTCTGTGTCTCTCCATCAAGTACACACATTCTATAGCAAAAATCTCTTAAAGAAGAAAGAAGGAAAAGAAAAAAAGAACAAGGGAACAGCCAGTGCAAAGTTCCTGGGGCAGAACTTAGCTTGACCCATTCACCCAGCAGCAGGAAGGCCTCACACAGGGAAAGGAGGGAGGTCAAGGTGGTCAAAGCAGTCCCGTGGACCAAGGCTGGATTAAATCCTCTCTGTGTTAGGGCCATGTTGAATGAGAGCATGGGTCCAGGCCTTCACTTCAGAAAAAGATGGGAGAACAGGTGTGGGGGAAGCCACAGAAGCGCCAGAGACTAGCACCTGCCTCCCAGCCAGGCCTCGAACTCTACAGCCAGCAGTACCTGCAGACCCTCTCTCTGCCCTGGCCACTCTTCCCCAACCCGGAGCAGGAAGCAGGAACCTATTTCAAACAGTCTCACTGCATTTTACCCCCCTGCCCCCAGTTCCAAGGGAGCCAGGCTGTGCTAGGCCAGGTCCAGGGACCCGGCTGGCAGCTCGAGGGCAGCAAACCGGGCAGCAGAGTCCCAGGCCTGCAAACCAGTCCCTCTCGGCACCTGTCCCCAGATTAGATTTCTCCTTTCTCATTACCACCGTAATGGGTCCTTCAGACCTCATTCCAGCCCTAGATATTATCTGACCCGTATAATTAATTAATTATAGCCCAAATATTATAGATTATTAAAAATAGCATAACTAATAGTGTAATATCTCAAGCTGTCGACTTTAATAGTCAACATTGTCTTGGTGGAGCTTATCAGCCCGGGACACCCGGTGAGAATATTGATTCCGGGTAATTTTAGCCGTCATCTGCCATCCTGACGGGGAATTGTCAGGTCCTCACCCGAGCCGGGGCTCATTTGAAATCGTTAAACCGCCGCGCGGCTCACAGTGGATCTTAATGTTTCCTTTTTCTCCCCTTCAATATGTTTCAGCAACAGAGAGGAAAATAAATAGAGGAGTGGAAGGGGGGAGAAAGGGGAGAGAGAGGAGGGCCTGTGCTCAGGGGGAGGAGAAGGGTGACTGATCTGCCTCTCACTTGGGGGACTCTGGACTCTGTGACCTCCTCCCTGTCTTCCAGAGGGTTCTCCTGACAGACCCCAGAAGGACTGTGCAGGCAGGCGAGGGCCACAGGACAAAGCTGAGGAGGGTTAGAATCACACACGCAAACACAACACGTGTGCTGCAGCCGAATCTGGAGACCAGAGAGTAGACTCTGCCACCCCTGGGTGGACTCCACCCCGGTGACACCCAACACCCCTCACAGGCACTCACAGACCACAAGGACACATGGACTCCCAGACACACACAGACACACACTCAGACGCATGCTGGGCACACAGTGGCACGGCCCCAGCTGGACACACGCACACGCAGGCACAAACACACAGGGACCCACACTCTGACACACACCTGTGCGGCAGTCACGCAGAGCCGACAGCGGGTCAGGCACTGAGGCGGACACACAGCTCACAGCAGGTGGATGGACACGCACCAGCCCAAGGGTGTGCAGGACGCAGACACACATCTATCAACAGACACTCCCTGAGGGCCTCCTCGGGGCCTTGCCAGCAAGGACTTAGAATACCTGGGGCGAGACCGGGGGTGGGGGCAGAAATCCTGTCCCAACAGATCACTAAACGCAGGCGAGAGGGCCCTGGGAGTAGGAGCGCTGGAACAGTGCGTGTGCGTGTGCGTGTGCGTGTGCGTGTGTATGTGTTGGGGGGACCGGGGTAGTTCCAAACGGCGCCAGCGCGGGGTGGGGCGGGGGGCGCTCCGCCCCCAGCGCGCGGCCTCTGCAGATGGCCCGCCCTGCTTCCGGGTGGGAGGGCCCCTGCCTGGCGGGAGGCCGCAGTTCCCCAAATGCAGGCTGTCCTCGGTGGGGAAGGGCTCGCCGAGGCGGGGGCGGCGTGGGGCGGGGCCGAGCTGGGGGC
>NW_006159856.1:444139-451412 GCF_000334495.1 Tupaia belangeri chinensis | reverse complement strand
CGTGCCGGCTCCTTCTCTCTCCGCGGATACGCACCTGCCCCCAACCACGTACTCGCGGGCACGCGCCCACTCCACTTCGCCCGGCGCTCACGCTTCCCCCACCTACAGCGGCACACCAGACAGCTGTGCAGCGCAATCGCTCCTCCGCGGCTCTCCCTGGAGCGTTACTCAAACTTCTAATTATGATTCATGCGTGTGATAATAATAATTTAATAATCAAGGAACTGCACAAGAGGCATTAACCTCAATTAAGCTCATTATGTGGCCTGACCTGTCCCCTCCCCACGTGCCCTCCCGACCCAGAGCGGGCCTACAGGCGAGTGCGTCGGGGTGGGTCAGGACCACTTTGCTCAACTCGTGTACTGAAAACCTTCTGTGGATCTCATGGGGTTCCACAGTCTCTCAGCATCCCTACTCTTCACTCCCTGCCCCTCGCTCCTCCCTACACTGGTTGACCCAGCTCTCAAGAGCATCCCAAGGCCTATACTCCCTCCTTCAGCTAGAGAAGGGCCACCTTCACAAGTCCCTGAGCCTCCCAACATCTGCTCAGCCCTCCTGACCTCTGCCTCCTCCAAGTTACACAGATGGGCTCTCCGTGGTGATGCTGGGAGCTGCCTGAGGGCAGGCCCACCTGTCCTGCCATCCTTGCCCCCGTGCTCACCACAGCAACCACCCTGTCAGAGGCGAGCCACTGGAGAGGGGTGAAAGAATAAACTCTTGGGGCAGGGTGATAGAGGAGACACTGGTACCTGAATCTGGTGATTGAAGGGAACGGCCAAAAGGAGCTACAGAGACTGGTTAGTGATACAGGGAACCTGGTCACAGGGAGGAACTGAGGCAGAGTTCCCAGGTGAGATGGGAACTGGGCAAGAAGATGGACATAGAACAGGCAAGTGGATGAGTGTGATGAAGGCCGCACCACTTCTGTCAGCCCGGTTTCTGCTACAGGACTGCTGTGTAACAAACAACCCCAAAGATCTCAGTGGTTCGTGACAGCTGTTCATTTTCTGCTCGTGGATTGTGGTCGGTTACAATTAGGCTGCCTTCAGCTGGATTCACCAGAATTCGGGCTTCAGTTCATCTAAACCTTCATTCCAAGTCCAAGCTCACCCTAACCCTAACCCTAACCCTAACCCTGGAGCATATTTTCATGGAGGGGGACAGAAGGTACAAAGAGCAGGAGACCTCTTACCATCTGAGCTTGGAACTGGCACTTCATTGCTGCTACCCACCGCATGGCACACGGCCAGCAGAGCTCCGCTGCAGTGGGGCCAGAAGTACACATTCTCCATGGGAAGGCCATAGCAGGATGTGGAGATAAGGGGAAGGAAGAACTGTGGATACAATATCCGATATGTCACATTTCTGATTCAGTAGAGTGTTCCAGTTTGCACAGGGGCAGGTAATGAGGGACAAGAGGCATTACCATAAATGTACACAACTCACCCTGGCTCCAGATTCAGCTTCCTGCTGTAGATTCAGCTGCCTGCTGAGACCTGCAGTACTACTGGAGTGATAATTCCACCCCTGGATGGGGACTTCACCCGTCTCCATCTCTACCTCCCTCCTATATAGCCCCTAGAGGCTTATGCAGAGCCAGAGACAGGGATTCAGATGCCTGTGGTTTACAAAAGCAGGAGAAATCCTGGAGGGAGTGCAGGAAAGGCAGAGACAGAAGAATGCAAGAGACTCTCTGTAAGGTCCCACTGGTCTGATCAGAATGGCGCTCTGGACAGCTGCCCCGCCCCTTCCTTCAGGGGTAGGGCTTCCCCAGCTGTCTCTAGAAGCAGTGTCAGCCCAGGAGAGCTTCCCAGAGTTCAGACATGACATTCACAGCAGTTGGGACCAGGGTCCCCTGGCTTATCCGGGATTGGGGCGGGCATCGCCTGCATCCCTTATACCGGGAGACTGTGCCAGATGTGCTGTTAGTGGAGGACAGAGCCAGCATGGCCAAGGCCGTTTCCCTGTCTGTGGGGGCTAGACAGATGGACCAGGAAGTGCGGCCATAGTGGGTGGAGGTGGGGAGACTGGGCTGAATGCTTGCCCTACCTCTCGCATTGGGGCCTCCATTTTTCTTAACTGATGCAGCAGGTTTTTGCCCTTCATGTCCTCCCTCTATGCTGAAGAAGGACACAGAGCTAAATGAAACACACACCCAGTGCCCAAGAGTCCACAGTTTAAGGGCTGAGCCACAGGTGAACAGATGTTGGTCAGTAAGGCATGACGCAATGAAGCCCAGGTTTGGACAGCCCCTATTCCACCTTGAGGAAATCAGGATGGCTTCCAGTTGGTGTTGCCACTAAGGTGAGCAAGGAGGATGCACGTGGAATGTGACCAAGGACACTACCAGCAGAGGAAAAATGGTGGCCTGGTCATCTGGGTACAGATGGCAGTTCTGGGTACAGGATGCTGGAGAGACAGAAGAATCCATCTGGAAAGGTCCCGTATGTCAGGACGCAGGGCCCAGATGTGACCTCTGGACCATGGAGACCTTGGAGAGTTTCTCAAAGAGGATGAGTGTGATTCAGTTTACATTGGAGAATGATGCAGACTGGAATGGAGGCCCGGACTGTGGCAGGGGCAGTGAGAGGTGAGTGAGTCATCAAGGGGAGGCTGACACCAAGTGCCCAAGGCACCCCCAGAGGGGTGGTCCTCAGGAGGAGTCTCCTGACCACATGCTTCCAGACAGCACGGCCTTGACCGCTCCTTAGATACCCCAGATAACTCTGGAACCATCACGGTAAGAATGCCTGAGGTTGGAGCCCTGGGTACTGGCAGGAGCCTGGGGGAATGGGAGGAAAGGTGGCCAGTCCCTGCAGGCTCACACCTCTAAAACAAGCCAGTGGCAGATAAAAAAATAAAATGAAAGCCAGGAATGGCAGGCAGCAGTGCAGGGCAGTCTGGAGGGACAGCCTGTGGAGCAAGGACCCTCTGGGCACCCTGCCTGGACTGCCTTCCCTCTGGCACTCAGGGGCTGATTGTCTGTGACTTTGTTCAGTAAAAATGCTGTGTCAGAGGAACCCAGCATTCACATCGGAGCTCCACCGCTTACTGGCTGGATGACCTCGAGCACATCGTTGAGCCACTCTGGCCTCAGTTCACTCATCCGTAAGGTGGTAATCCTCACCTCTGCCCTACTCTGTGTGAGCAAACCCTTCAGAGCCAGGGTGTCCTTCAAGTACAACCAGCTGTGCCCCAGAGAGGAAGCAAGCTGGCCGCTGTCTTCTGCAGCTCCGATGCGATGCACCCTTGATTCCCTGCAACCTGAGAGCCACTCCCAGTTGTTGATAAATTTTGTTTTAAGTTAGTTAAGAGGTAAAGTTTAAACCTCACTCTTGCATTTCTGAATGACTCCTTGCCACAAGCCGGGCCCTGAGTTAAGAGATACTTTATAACCTGAACTCATCATGCAGCTTTCAAATAGGAGAATGCAAACCCAGGCAATGAACCAGTGAGTCCTGGCTTGGACAAGGTAAATGGACTGGAGGTGTAACATACACTGTTCCAAGATCCTACCCACCACACACGAACAGCCTGCACCCTCTTTCTCTCCTGAAGAACCCCACAGTTTGGAGAACAGAGCGGAAGATGGGGCAGAGATGAGACTGCGTGCTGTTGGCCGCGAGGAGAGACGCTGGGCTGTGCAGGCGGCGCCGCGCACTCGGGTTGCCTCTGTGGGAGGCTACAGGGGAGCGCTGTCCGTGGTGCTGCCAGGGAGTCTGGAGCGCGAGAGCTGTTCTCCGTGCTGAAGGTGTCACTGTGCAGAAGCCGGCGGGGCTGGGGCCGGGTCCCCAGAGCTGCAGTGCTTTTGAGAGGTCAGCGGCTGGTGTTCTCTCTCCTCCGGTGTTCGGAGTGTGGTGTACCCTTTCTTGGTGTACAGGGCTTTACAGGAAGTATGTCTTATAGAAGGTGAATAATGACGCCAATAAGCAGAAAGTTCTCCGCTCATTTTCCAAACTCTGGTGAGCAACGGGGTTCGCCATGGAGCGGGATGTGTGAAGGGACGAGAAGAGGGAACACAGAAGACTTCTTCCCCCATTCTCAGTCTCTACCTCTTGCATTCTTCACAGAGCGGGGCCCCATCAGAGGCAGCACGATGTCAGCCCTGACCCCCTTGAACTCAAGGAATCAGAACACCAGTTTGTAGATGGGGATGGTAGTCCTTGCTCTGCACGTTTCATAGCGCAGTCGTGGGGGACCCTGGGTGGTCTGGGGGGAAGTGCACTTTGCGTAAGACAAGAACTATACAAACTCACAGTGATTTAGTGGCAGAGGTGGTGGGATCCCCCTCTTGCTCTTGTCCTCCCAAACTTCAAACATATAATGTTGGGGGAGAGAATGCTAGAAATATTAGCCCCATCCACTCCTTTTCCCAGGCCCACTTCTAAGATCCTTTACCTCCTTCCCGACTTCTTCCCTTGTCCTATGTCTCTTCCTGCCTTGATGGACGCCACCCCCTAAGCCCGCCAAGGACCCCATCTGGTCCTGACTGATCTGCAGCGGGTTGGGGCTCAGCAATGAACGGGACGTTTCCTGTCTACTGGGCGGCAGAGGCATCCCCATCTCAGGCACTGCTTTTCACCTGTCAGTGCCCACCTGGGGCCCTGCAAGTGAAGCTGGTGGCTTGGAGATAACCCGAGATGGCAGATGGGCAAAGATTGCACAAACGAGGGTCTAATTGACAATCAATTGTGATTAGAAGCAAAAGGACGTCTTTATAGCCCCAGACATTCTAGGTTGAGGTTGGGGGGAGGGGAAAGTTGTTCCCACGGATCTGGCAGAGGAGGATGGTGTGTCCTGCATCTCCAGTGGGGCTGGAATTGCTTCTTAGAGATAAACGAGAAATGGAGAGAGAGGACGCACGATTCCCCTCCCCGAGCCTAGTCCACTTACAGCGCTCCCTTTTCCAAGGGAAAGGGATGGGAAGTGCCCTATTTGGCTCTGGAGAACCCCCTCAGGCCCCATTGCCCCGCCCCTGCTCCTCAGAGCCTGACCGCGGACTTTTCAGTTCATTACCCCGCCTGCTGCGGCTTTCCGTGGAACGCTGAGCGGGGAGGAGAGGGGAGGGAGGATGAGGAGGGAAATCTCCGACCTGCAAACTTTGGAACAGCCTCAGGGCTTCCCGCTCAATAGCACTCAGCTCAGAACCAGCCCACATCCCTCAGCAGGGGGAGCATTCTGGGTGCTGAGCAGGTGTATTTAGGGGAAAATACTTGAAGTTCTATATCACGTTACAATGTATTATTTCTTGTTCTTATTACATGGCTCACATAACATATTGCATTATATTTACTGTTTTAGTGAGAATCATCATACATTACCCTACATCTGCATTCCACAAAGTACCATTTTACATGTGTTTGTCTGGAATGAGTTGTACCAAGCGATCTGGAGGTGCCATGCATTTCTCTTCCTCCCATGCAGGTGGCTAGGGTGTCTCATGGGGCTGAGAACACAATCCCCACACCCTGCCTAGCCCTCACCCACTTGGCAGGGTGTGGGGTGTGTGGCTGCTTTTATGAGACTTGTGGTAGGGACAGACACTTTGCAGCAAGGAGTGTGCAGGGATTGTAATCCTCAATGTCACGCTGAGACTTGACCACCCAGAGCCAGGTCACAGGTCGACACTAGAGACCTGCCCTGTCCTCCCACCTCCAACCCCCCCTCCTCCACTCCGCAGTTGTGCTTCCTGGGGGAACACGCTCCACCCTAGGGACCTGGCAGGCAACTTGTGTGGGTGCTCTAGAGGAAAGCGTTAAAGGGACCCCAGGACTGGCCCTGAGCTGGTGAGGAGAGACTGAGGACGCTGGCATGTGAGCGCATTTGTGGTATGTGCCCTGACTTTGTGTGTCTGGGTGTTCATGAATGAACCTGTGCTTGTGTGCTATGCTGCGTACTTGTGAATGAGTGTGTGTGCGTGTGTGTGTGTGTGTGTGTGTGAATGGGGCCTGCACATCTATATTCAAACTTAGCTGGGGGAGGGGTGGAGAGAGCGAAGACCAAGGTGGGGGCGGGAAGAAGATAATTACCTCCCTGCGATGAGAGATTACCCACCCTCCTTCCCCCAGAGGTGATTTATAATTTAAAGATAAAGAATAATCAAGTCCTGGCAAGGAAGGACACAGTGTTGTGGGTCTGATTAGAATCTCAGGATGGACCAGCAAACGGGGAGGGCGGGAAGGGGCGAGGAGAGGAGGAAGGGGGAGGGGAGGCCTGTGCCTCCCCCAGTCCCAGACTCCCTGAGGCTTAGCGTGTCCGAGCTTGGCCCAAATTACAGCTGATCGGTCCCCCATTATTTCTCCCAACTTTTAATTTCTCCTTCCAAAGGATCATTGCCCGCGGTAATTGCAAAGGACCCGTCCTTGTGTGCGGAGCAGGCTCCGGGGACCGCAATGTGAAGCGGCACGCACACTCGCTGGTGCGCACGTCCGCGCGCGCACTCACACCCTAAAGACGTTGGCACGCGCGTTCGCATCACCGACTCCCACCTGGGCCCACTGCCGTCAGATCCGCTGGCTGGCGTGCCAGCCAGGGAGCAACCGCGATCCAGCCCTCAGACTCTAGATGCTGGGCCTAACCTTCCAGGGTCACAGGGTCCTGTCCTGCAAACAGACAGAAATACCCAGAGTGCTGGCTTATTTCTCCGAATGTGGGAAAGGGCGTTTGCTGTATCATTTCTGGAAGACACAAGCATTCCCCTCTTAGTTGGAGAGTATTGATTTCTATGTAGGCAGCCTGCTATTTGTACAATTTTTCGGTCCTCATTTGGAGGGGGCCAGGGAGCGGGAGGCCGCCCGGCTTTCGTCATTTTCGATTCCACTTCTAATGAACCACCCGCGGTGGCCTGGCCCCGCCTCCGGCGGAGAGTAGGGGCCCGGCCCTAATTTGACGACGCGCAGGGGGCGGGCACGAGAAGTAATGGAGGGGCAGAGACCCTGAGCGAGAAAGACGCCAGAGAAGACCCTGAGCGGGAGCGACCGAGAGAAACGGGACCGAGAATCATGGAACACGAGGGAGGTGGGTGACGACGGGGCAGAGAAATTTGGGCGGGAACTGCTGCTCCCCGCCCTCCGCTGCCGAGGGGTGCCAAAGCCTTGGGAACCGCCAGAGCGTCGGGACCCCAACGCGTCAGAGACCCAGAGAAGAGGCCAGACCGGACGCCGGATCCTGCGCGGGAACGTCCCAGCCAACTATTAAAGCTCGCCTGCCGCGCCCTGGGGCCTCTGCTGCCCCATCCGCCGATTGATCCCGCAATTATTTAAAAGCCAACGCA
>NW_006159856.1:443005-443338 GCF_000334495.1 Tupaia belangeri chinensis | reverse complement strand
TGCCGGCGCCGAGCCGCCGAGTGAGTAGGATGCGGTGGACGCCGGGTCACGGGGACAGGGCTATTGGCCACTTCTACGCGTTTACGCTTAGGGGGACCTGGTGGCTAGCCGGGCCTCGCCCAGCGCCGGGGCTCGGTGGAAAGTTCGCAGAGCGCGGGGTCCGTTCGCGGCCCATTCAGCCTCCGTCCGACCCGGACTGCAGGGCCCCGCACTGCCAGGCGCTTTACTGGAAGGCCCTGCCTGGGAGCCCCAGGAGCTGCGGCGCTGCGAGGGTGCGAGGCGGGTCCAGAGTTCTCCTCCGCGAGTCTCTGGCCTTGGAGGGTAGTGAGTGCC
>NW_006159856.1:440948-442906 GCF_000334495.1 Tupaia belangeri chinensis | reverse complement strand
GTTTTGTGTCTTTTTTTTTTTTTTTTTTTTGGACAAATCAGACTAATTGTGACAAAACGCTGGTTATCTCTGGAAAAACAATTAAATCCCTTCGATTACAGTTAAGGGGAAATGTGCTTAGCGGCGGAAAGCGGCCGGTAATGGGGCGGCCCGCGCCCCCAGTCCGGTCGATATCCCATTACGGCGCATGCATATCTCTTTCAAGCACCTTGCAAACTCCCCCCGAACATCTAAATTATAGGGTCAAAATTCGGATAATTACTCGATTAAAACCTATTACACTTATTAGGGGCCGTTATTGATCGCGAATTGCATTCGACCCGCTCCTGATTGCTTTTTGTGCCCCCTCCCCCCAGCCCTTCCTCCCTCCAACTTCTCGGCCCCTCTGCAGCGCAGGGACAAGCGAGCTTGGCAGACAGGACTGGGGCTGCCAGCTGGGGCTAGGGGGCTGCCTGTCACACCTGTGTTAGGCTTCTTTCGGGTCCGCTGAGATGGAAGGAGAGTGAACCCGGGTTGGATGGAGGTGGACCCCGCGGGCTCCTGCCAGGGACTGTTCTCTAACCAACACCTGCAAAGGGAACCTGTGGGGACAGGCGGAAGGCCCACCTTGCAAGGAAGAAGCTGAGCTCCGCTGGGGAGGGGGCCTGGCAGCTGACCGCCCTCCTCATCCCAGCCCCAGACATCGGCAGGAACTGAGGTGGTCGGTGCCCTCAAGATGTGTGTGTGTTGGGGGGAACAGCTTCCACTCTGGGGTGTGGGTTGGGGACCAGGACACATGCTGGCCTCCATGTGACCTGGGCCAGTGCCCTGAAGGAATCTACGCAAAGTGAATTTGTCACTGAATCCCTGAGGATCTGCATGCCAATCTGACCAGGCTGAGTAGCACCATGAAGGGCACTACCCACCTCCCCTTGAGGCTTCAGACCACCTGTGAGAGGGGAGTGGACACAGATGACCCTCAAGGCCCTGGCCAGGAGAGACTTCCTTCCCGATTTCAGAGACTCAAGTTGCAGTCACACAGGGGCCTCTGCTTAGAGGACTGGGGGCTGCTGCCCGCACTCTGGCTGGGAAAGTTCCTGGCTTGGCGGGTCTTGGCACCACTCCCAACAGGCCCAGCCAGGCTCTCCTGTCCAGGCCTAGCAGGGACTGGTGGGGGCTGCAGACCTGGGGTCTCCAGAGAAGCGTAGGCACCATCTGAGGAGTGTGGTCTGAGGCTACCAGCAGAGTTCCAGGGTCAGGAAGCTTGAGGTATGGACCCCGCTAGGGCGGGTGATTTTGGCCCCCAGAAACCCCTTCCCATGGACATCTCTGACCCCACCCCAGGCCTCTGGCCTGGCAGGCTATTAAATGCCTGGTAATTGGCTGGCCCCATGCCGCCTGTAATTGGAGGGTAATATACGCTGAAATAAATTAAATGGCCTTTAACTAGTTTGTACATCACACAAAATGAGTTTAATTAAGTTTGTATCTGCCCCGAGGATCGATCAGAGCTTTCACTACGCTGTAAACTCCGCAGCCGAGGGCCCGGCCCGCAGCACTGCCCCGGCCCCGCTCAGGCGCAGGCCCCGGGCTGGGTGCTTCCGGTATCAGCGGGCCGAGGGCTGCATTGAGAAACTGGCACCGCAAGGGAGAGGGGAAGCGCTTTCGACAGGAAAAAATAAGGGGCAGAGAGGAGCCCCGGGCAGGCAGGAGGAACGAAGGGAAGAGGAAAGGGAAACGAAAGAGCTAAGGGGGAAAGAGACAAAATGAAGGGGAGAAACTAAACCAAGAAAAGGAAATCACGAAGGAGGAAGCGAGAAAGGCTGGAGGGGGACAAGCGGAGAAAGGGACTTTCGGAAGCTGGCGGGTCTAACTCTGTCCTCTCCCGGTCTCTACCCGCCCAGATGCTGGCGACCCCTACAAGGCTGACGAGGCCGAAGCCAACGGCTAAAACCACGGGGGGGGGGGGGGGCGCCCCC
>NW_006159856.1:440247-440779 GCF_000334495.1 Tupaia belangeri chinensis | reverse complement strand
CGCGAGCACCGCCTTCACCTACGAGCAGCTCGTGGCGCTGGAGAACAAGTTCAAGGCGACTCGCTACCTGTCAGTGTGCGAGCGCCTCAACCTGGCTCTGTCGCTGAGCCTCACCGAGACGCAGGTGAAGATCTGGTTCCAGAATCGCCGAACCAAATGGAAGAAGCAGAACCCGGGCGCCGACACAAGTGCACCGACCGGCGGCGGCGGAGGGCCGGGCCCCGGGGCCGGGCCTGGCGCGGGGCTGCCCGGCGGCCTCAGTCCACTCAGCCCTTCGCCGCCCATGGGCGCGCCGCTCGCCATGCACGGCCCGGCGGGGTACCCAGCGCACGGCCCGGGTGGCCTGGTGTGCGCCGCGCAGCTGCCCTTCCTGTCCAGCCCCGCGGTGCTCTCGCCCTTCGTGCTGGGCTCGCAGACCTACGGCGCGCCCGCCTTCTACGCGCCGCACCTCTGAGGTCGGACGCTGGGACGCCGGACCGGACCGCGACGCACGGCTCGCCCCGGGACGAGGGCACACATTGCGGCGCCCAAA
>NW_006159856.1:405615-440142 GCF_000334495.1 Tupaia belangeri chinensis | reverse complement strand
CGGGGGCCTTTGGCCACTCGGAAGCACTTTGCCGAACTTCGCTTAATCAATAAACCGCAGCCCCAGTCTCCCAGGCTCTCGCGCCGCCCCGCCCCGCCCCGCGCGCCAGACCCTCTTGTCCCCTCTTGGCTCATCCTGCCTAGATGAGTCCTCTCCGGTGTAGACCAGTGCGACCTAGGCGTCTCCGGGGTGTTCGGTCCAGCGCGGGACTCGAGCTCGTTTCTCTGCTGACCTGGCGTCCAGGGGCCAGAGCTCGCCTCTGTTGGATGGTGCCTGGGTCTCCTCTTCCTTTGAGAATGTGTTCAGGGGCTTGCTTGCCGCGGAGGCTGAGGCTGAAGTTGGAGAGTGCCCCCTTCTTACGCCCCGGAGTAGGGATCGAACCTCCCTGGCTGTGATTGCTAGGCGTCCCCACTGCTCCCAGTAGCCGTAGCCTCGGGGCTGGAGAGGGGAAACCCAGCCGCACAGAGCTGGTAGAAGGGCTGGGGGCTGTGGGAACCGCTGACTCGGCTGATTGCCAACTCCTGCCTACTGCTCTCTTCACCCAGAGGCCCCTGAGCGCCAGGCCAGCCGGGTGCCGACTTGTAAGGGCGCGTGCCTCCGTCTGCCTGTCTGGCTCGGAGGACGTTATGCCTGTTTCCCAGAGGAGAAAATAGGACTGCCTAAAAGTCCCCGAGCCGGACTGAACACTGCAGTGCTTCATCCGCGCAGCCACCTCTCCTCCAACGACTCTGAGCGCAATTCTCCAGCTCCCAAAGCTCTGGGAGTACAGAACTCGCCTTGAGCGGGCCAGGAGAGGAGGGAGGCAGTGGCTGCACAAGCAGCAGAGCAGATGCTGCGAGGGCCTGGGCACCCCCACGCAGTGACAGGGAGCCCACCTTGGCAGCACCATCCCGAGTTGGGAAGGGCTCTGAGCCCCTTAGGAGCAGGAAGGGGTCGCTGGTCAGTGGCCCAAACCTGTGTCTACAGAGGGAGCCTGGCTGGGCACCAGCACTGGCAGCGGCTAGTGGGTCAGCGACTTCTCCAGGTGACCCCCTCCATTTGCAGAGCAATTGAGCTCTCAAAGGGGTCTAATCTCTGAGCTAGTCAGCCTGCAGGGACAAGGCTGGGGCTGGGAAGCAAGAGGACCCTAGGCAGTGCCACAGCTGAGAGTGGAAGAGAGGGCTCTCCGGGCATCCCCATCTCCAGAGGACAAAGGGCCTGCAAAAAAGGGTGCGGCAGGCTGGAGGGGCACAGGCAGAGGGACCCTCTTAGGGATCATGCCCACGTGCTGCAGTCTCCAACACTGAAGCCGCTGGCCTGGAGGGCCTGCCCGTCCCCAACCTAGAAGACCTCTGGGCCCCAAGCCGTTCCCCCGCTCTGCATGGCTGCTTGCTCTGCACAGCGCTGGTCCTGCCTGGAATGATCCCGGGAGCCATCCTGACACCGGCTAGTTTCCCAAGGGCTACACAGGCCCTTGCCCTCCTCCTGTGCTTGGTTCTCGCTGATTTCTCAGAGCTCAGCCAGCCACATATGCCTGGGCCTGTGGTGACTGGTGAGTGGAGATCCCAGCCTGTGGGTGACTTGAATGTGACAGGAGCAGCAAGTGATGGGGACACTCCTCATCTCATAGCTGAAGTCTGGGCCTCCAGGGTGGGAGCAGCTGACTGGGGAACCCCAGAATGTTCCAGAAGACTTGTGGTCTCAAATCAAATTTTTCCTACTACCATGAGCTGCTGACCAGGAAAGTCATGGCCTTTATTTCTGGGATGCCAGGGAAGGTCCCATCCATGGGTCCTGGAAAGAGCCGGGGTTTGTCTCCTAAGGGTGCCCTGCTCTCCCCGTGCCAACCTTGCTGGGACATTCCAAGATTTCACAGCCCTCAGAGGGAGATGACAAAAGGTGGCGAGCACTGGGCAGAACTGGTACAGAAACAGAAGGAGTCTGGCCACGCAGCCCGCAGCTGAATCCACACGCACCCTGCCTGCCTTCATCTGTGCCTCCCTCCAGCTGGACTGAGTGCTTCCACAGGTACCACGGGGGAGGGAGGGAATGCCAGAGACAAAGCACTCTGGCCTCTCTCCCCCTTCTCCTGCATCCTGCCCTCACTGAGGCTGATCTTCAAGGGCTCGGCCAGAAACACAGTGGCCACACTTATGGTCTCCAGCATCAACCCTGGGTTGTAAGATGGGGTGGAGCTTAGGAGGCAATGTTTCCAAGGTGCATGGAGACCATGCACCAGCGGCTCCAGCCTTCTCTTTCAGCTGGTGCCATAGCCACGCGTCAGGTTGCACGCCATGTCACATGCCTTGAGAGTAGAGGCTGTTTCCTGACACTTCTGTGGGTTCCTCTAGTCCCTCTTTGGTACCTACACAGCTCTTGTCCTGCAGGCCCAGCCTGAGGTCGCTTGTGCCTTTCATCCTGAGCTCTTAGCAGCCCTAGTATCTGCATTGTGGTTGCCTGCACATTACAAACGAAGACACCGAGGCTCTGCTGGTCATGGGGCTTGCTGGGGCAGCCACCCCCTTAGCCCCTGCTTCATCCTGGAGGAGCCTAGGTCAGGCTCAGATCCAACCCCAATGTTTCACCTTATTCTCCCACCAGGCCCCAGACCCCTCACCTCTACCTCTATGCACCTGGGAAGTTCTGGGGTGCAGGTTTCTCTGGCTGCTTTGCAGGAAGCCCTCAGACTGGCCCTACCGTCACTACTCCCATCAAGTTTGCCGTCACCCCCACCCCCGCCCTCCTATGCTGATTTGGTCTTCACTCTCTGGGGCCTTTGCTGAAGCACTCTCTGATGGCCCCTCCTAGACTCAGGACCAGTCTTACCCAACAATATCCACTCTCCCAAAATCATGCCCATGCACCTTCCACGAAGCTGGTCAAATAGGAAGAGCTTCCTGTAGGCACAGACCAGCAGGCATGAACCCAGGTACGTGGAGGCTCACCTGGGCCGGAGGTCTCCGTTCTCCTTCCAGACTCCCCTCTCCCACATTGCTCCTCCAAACTCCTGCCCAGGGACTAAGGGAGCTCTCAATCAGGCCACTTACCCACCACTGCCCACCTCCCTCTGTAACTCAAAGGCCAGGCTAGTGCTTGGTCCCTCACTATGTGGATTAAGATTGGGTCTGGCTGCATGTAAGAGAAAACTGAATGAACAACATTTGAAAGGAGACTGTTTACTTTCTCTTGTGTAAGGGAATTCTAGCCACTGGCAGCCCTGGGCGGTTATGACACCTTCACAAGAGTCCTAAGAGACTGAGCTCCATCCAGCTCTCCTCTGTGCCATCCCTGGGCTGGGCCCTTCATCCTCAGGGTCCCAGATGGAAGGTGAAGTTCTAGCCACCACATCCTCATTCTCTACAGCAAATGAGAAGGAAGGGAGCAGGATAAGCTCCCTCCTTGCAAAGGAGCTTTCCCAGAAGCCCATGCAACATGGACACTCCCATCTCATTGGCCAGAGCATAGTCATGTGACCATTCCTGCCCTGGAAAGAAGGGGAAATGTAGTCGCTTTTCTGGGTGGACTTGGTCCTGGTGATGGAGGAGAATGACTATGGGGACTCTGCCCGCTTGTGGAGATTTTAGATCTCGCCCCTTTCCCGGGCCTACCTGCCCAGCTCATCTGGGCCAGAGGCCTTCGTTCTCCTTCCAGACTCCCCTCTCTCACACTGCTCCTCCGAATTTGGGTGGACTGGGTGTAGACCCCCATCCCTGCCATCCTCAGCCTCCTCAACCTCTACATAGCTTCCAACTGTTACTGTCCTTCCCCCCTCAGAGCCAGAGATCAAAAGGGCTGTCTGCACCCACTGTCTGCTCTGGCTGCCCACACCAGCTGTCTACACTCACTGTCTATATTCTGTGTCTGTATCCACCATCTGCACTCCCTGGCCCACCGTCTGCACCTGCCATCCACTCTCTGCCCAGTGTTCACACTCCAGGGGGAGGGGTGTCCCAGGTTCAGGGGATCACTTATCCCCACCTCCCTAGCTCCCAGACACAGCCAGACCAAGGTCCCTGCTCATATCACCCTCGTCACTTCAGAGCAAACCTGGCTGTGTGGGAGGGTGTGCTCACCTACTGCACACCGCATCCAGATTCCAGAAGAGCCAGAACCCACTCCTCCCCCTACTTTGCTAGCCCTGTGTCTGGGCCTGTCCTTTCGCCTGGCTCATGGGAACCCAAACTACGAGGTCCACATGGGATAGGCACATCCAACAGCTCTCAGGGACTCAATCCTCCCCATATGTCCCGCATGTCCTGCCTAGAGACAGCCTGACCACCTGGGGGCGTCCTCTCCTGATGTCTCCCTGGCGACATTCTGGCTCTCACACCTGCTGGGTCCTTTCCATCTGGCTGTACCCAAGACCTGGATATCCCCAAGTCTCTATCTTTGGTCACCCCAAGGTCAGGGGCAGATGGGGAGCTCCATGCTGGAGCAATGCAGACTTCCTAAGGGGTGGGGCACAAGGCTGGACAAATAGCCTGGTGGGAGGCAGAGGGAGGTGACGACAGGAAGAAAGGGACAAGGGCTATTAAGCAGGTCATCCTCAGGAAGGCAGGGTCATGTGAGGAAAAGAGGCAGGGCTGTCCTGCCACGGGTGGCCTCTGGTACTACTGACCCACCGCCACCCCTAGGATAATCTCCTTGCCTCCCCTAGGACCACAGGGTTCTGGTCCACTGCAGGGGCCCCACTGCCTGTGGATGACAACACAGGGACAACTCCACCACGTTCCCTATGGTCTTGCAGATGGTCTTCGGAGGCAGCTTGCTGGGTACTGACTCATCCTCCCTCTTGCTGGGAAACACGGATACTCAGCTCCCAGGATAAAGGCTACGTTTCCTGCTTTCTGGTCAGCCGGCTCCTGGATACTGCTGGGTTACTTGGTCCTCGCCAAGCAGCCATGAGCAGTGTGTATATATGTATGCTGGGGAAGCGAGGCCCAAGAAGGCTCCTTGTAGGAAAGGGCTCAGTGGGAAGGGCGCTCCCTCCTTCCTCCTGTACCGCCATAGCTGGAGTCCCAGCAGCCACTTTAGGCTCTGCGGTGGCCTTGAGGGTGGAGGCCACACGCTGGGGTGCTAAGCCAGAAAGGAGAGAGAGAAGGTGCTGCTAACACCAGCGGCCTCCCCCTCAGCTCTGAGTGCCCACCTCTGACTTTCCATGGACAGAGCCACATCTTGTGTTTACAAGAACTGCTCTTTGGAGCCTGCAGTTCTGTGCAGCCAACCCTAATTCTGACACCTCTCTCTGTAATGGCCCATCATCCAGCACTGAGGCTGTAACCGGGGCCCTGCCAAGCCACCCTCCCGCATTCCTCTTCTGTCCTGCTGCATGCCCTGGCTTGGCCTGTCAGTCTGCTTAGACGAGGGTAACTGTGGACAGACTGCATGAGTGCCCCCTTTCATCACGAGCTCCACCAAAAACTACGTGGCCTGAGGATCAAGCCTGAGCCCTCAACCTGGTACCAAGGACCTGTTCCTCCCACCCTGCCCACTGCCACGCTCACAGCACCTAGTCTGACGGCCACTGTCCCTGGAGCCTCTGCCTGTGCTCCCCACCCTCGCCCACCCCACTGGCCGGAACGCCAGTGCTGCCACACACTTTGGTGGCCAGTCTGAGCTGCTGCCTGCAGCCCTGCTCCCAGCTCTCCAGCGCCCCTTCTGCTCAGGGTCACTTTCTGCTCACCTGTGCACCCCGGGCAGGAACAGCGCTTGGCCACACCTCAGCCCTCAGTAGACTTGCCCTTGGTGAGCAAACAGCTCCCTTCTCACACAAGAAACTCCTCGCTCAGACGGGCTGCCAGCATTGTGCACACAGCAAGGCTCCCCTAGCTACACTGACCTCCGGTCTACCCTCTTCTCGGGGCCAGGGGCCTCCTAGGGGTGGCTACTTCCAAAGCTCAGCTGTGCAGTTGTATGGGCCCATGTCGGCACAGGAACTCTTGGGAGGTGTGGGTGGGCCTGTGGCCTCCCACACGTGTGCTGGCCCTCACCACCCGGAATCAGCTGTAGTCAGGACAGGACCTGGGCAGGGCGGATGCAGTGAAATGCTCCCAGGAGGCCTGAGGAGGGGGCGAGGCGAAGAGGAACTGCTGTGATTCTAGAGTCTGGAGTGTGCATGTTCTCCTGAGGCTCTGGGACCCCCCTGTGACCTCAGGACCCTTGAGCTCTTTCTGGGCTCTCCACAATACCCTCCCCCCAATCCTTGCCATCCCCTTTCTCCACGAGAGAGGCTCATCTGTCCCCTTTGCTTGCCTGGCTCATGGGGACCCAAACTACATTGTGACAAGGACAGAGATCTTCAAAAACGTTCACGGAAAATGCGCATTATGAAAAACGTATGCCTGGATTTCAAGTCTTTTTGCAACAAAATTAACTCAAAATTTTTTTTTCTTTTGAGAGGTTTTTGCCTTAGGGCACATGCACTTGCCAGACAGAGACAGAGACAGTGAGAGAGAATGTGAGAAATCACCGCCTGGGGGGTGGCCACGGGACAATCCCTTCTCCATTCTCCTCCCGTGATCTTGGTCACACACACACATGTGCCTGGTGTGATTTTCAAGCCACCGGGTCTAGGACTCAAATGGCCGTCAGCCACGTGGGAGCCCAGCGACGAAACTGCTACGGTATCTGCTGGTTCCTTAACTCATACTTTAATTCCATTTTTCATGAACTTTTAAAATATTCTGAATAGAAGCCTCTTGTGGATTCCATTTTATTTTAATCATATCCTTTTGTTTCTTTTCTTTTCTTTCTTTCTTTCTTTCTTTCTTTCTTTCTTTTTTTTTTTTTTCCTGCTGCATGCCCTGGCTTGGCCTGTCAGTCTGCTTAGACGAGGGTAACTGTGGACAGACTGCATGAGTGCCCCCTTTCATCACGAGCTCCACCAAAAACTACGTGGCCTGAGGATCAAGCCTGAGCCCTCAACCTGGTACCAAGGACCTGTTCCTCCCACCCTGCCCACTGCCACGCTCACAGCACCTAGTCTGACGGCCACTGTCCCTGGAGCCTCTGCCTGTGCTCCCCACCCTCGCCCACCCCACTGGCCGGAACGCCAGTGCTGCCACACACTTTGGTGGCCAGTCTGAGCTGCTGCCTGCAGCCCTGCTCCCAGCTCTCCAGCGCCCCTTCTGCTCAGGGTCACTTTCTGCTCACCTGTGCACCCCGGGCAGGAACAGCGCTTGGCCACACCTCAGCCCTCAGTAGACTTGCCCTTGGTGAGCAAACAGCTCCCTTCTCACACAAGAAACTCCTCGCTCAGACGGGCTGCCAGCATTGTGCACACAGCAAGGCTCCCCTAGCTACACTGACCTCCGGTCTACCCTCTTCTCGGGGCCAGGGGCCTCCTAGGGGTGGCTACTTCCAAAGCTCAGCTGTGCAGTTGTATGGGCCCATGTCGGCACAGGAACTCTTGGGAGGTGTGGGTGGGCCTGTGGCCTCCCACACGTGTGCTGGCCCTCACCACCCGGAATCAGCTGTAGTCAGGACAGGACCTGGGCAGGGCGGATGCAGTGAAATGCTCCCAGGAGGCCTGAGGAGGGGGCGAGGCGAAGAGGAACTGCTGTGATTCTAGAGTCTGGAGTGTGCATGTTCTCCTGAGGCTCTGGGACCCCCCTGTGACCTCAGGACCCTTGAGCTCTTTCTGGGCTCTCCACAATACCCTCCCCCCAATCCTTGCCATCCCCTTTCTCCACGAGAGAGGCTCATCTGTCCCCTTTGCTTGCCTGGCTCATGGGGACCCAAACTACATTGTGACAAGGACAGAGATCTTCAAAAACGTTCACGGAAAATGCGCATTATGAAAAACGTATGCCTGGATTTCAAGTCTTTTTGCAACAAAATTAACTCAAAATTTTTTTTTCTTTTGAGAGGTTTTTGCCTTAGGGCACATGCACTTGCCAGACAGAGACAGAGACAGTGAGAGAGAATGTGAGAAATCACCGCCTGGGGGGTGGCCACGGGACAATCCCTTCTCCATTCTCCTCCCGTGATCTTGGTCACACACACACATGTGCCTGGTGTGATTTTCAAGCCACCGGGTCTAGGACTCAAATGGCCGTCAGCCACGTGGGAGCCCAGCGACGAAACTGCTACGGTATCTGCTGGTTCCTTAACTCATACTTTAATTCCATTTTTCATGAACTTTTAAAATATTCTGAATAGAAGCCTCTTGTGGATTCCATTTTATTTTAATCATATCCTTTTGTTTCTTTTCTTTTCTTTCTTTCTTTCTTTCTTTCTTTCTTTCTTTTTTTTTTTTTTTTTGGAGAGGCATTTTTGTTATAGGGTGTGTTGCCAGCCAGACAGAGAGAGACAGAGAGATAGAAAACGAGAAATCACCCCCCAGGGGGGCATGGCCACGCCGCAATCCCTTCTCCTCCATTCTCCTCTCGGGATTTGGGCACACATGCACACATGTCCGGCGTGAGTTTAAACCACTGGGTCTGGGACTCGAACTGCTGGCAACTACATGGGAGTCCAGCGACATAGCCATTACGCTAACTACTGGTCCCCATATCAGTTTGTTTCTAATGGTAGAACTTTGTTTTTTATTGCCAGAGGCGTGTGTGTTCAAGAGGCAGAGAGGGAGAGAGCGCCCCAGATGGGGCATCGTCATGGCACAGCCCTTTCTCTTCCATCTCTGCATCCTGTCAGCATGTGGGCATCACGACGTCACTGCCCAGCAGTAACACGCGGGCTCCAGGTCCCGGTGCACAGAGCATAACCCCTGTACTACAGGCCGGCCTTCCACGAATTCTCTGAAGTCCCGTACAGCTGGCAAATGAAAGGGGATGGAGAGGGCATCGAAGGGAAGGTATAGCAGTCTCCACCTCACGTGGGGCCTCTGTGGGAACTGAGCCCGCCTCCAGCACCCCCTTAGCACCAAGTCACTAGGTAGAGTCCCCTCTGACCCTAGGCCAACAGCCCTCCACTATCACATAGTGTCACACTCCTGTAGGTAAGAAACACAAAGAGGGGCAGGTTTATCTTTTAATAAACATTCACAGATTCGTTAAAAAATTATTTGATAAAAAAGAACCAAGGTAGGGACCAGCAGTTAGCATAATGGCTATGTCGTTGGACTCCTAAGTAGTCGTCTGTGGTTTGAGTCCCGGACCCAGTGGCTTAAACTCACGCCGGGTGCATGTGCGTGTGTGCCCAAGATCCCAAGAGGAGAATGGAGGAGAAGAGATTGTGGCATGGCCATCCCCTCTGAGGGATGATTTCTCGCTTTCTGTCTCTCTGTCTCTCTCTGTCTGTCTGGGGAGTGCACGCGCCCTATAGCAAAAAACCTCAAAAAAAAAAAAAAAAAAAAAAGAACTAAGGTAACACATTAGCCCTGAAGTGAATTTTACAGAAACAGCCTCTCTTCTTTCATCTCATCCCTAATACCCCAACTTTACCTAGTTTGCTTAATGAATAGAGATCCCATAATTTAATAATAAACCAATAAGCCAATATACAAATTAAAATGAGCAAAGTAAGCCATTCAATTCACAGAAAAAACAAATTCCTTTTCAAAAAGGTTTATTTTAGGGACCAGAAGGTACTGTGGTTGTTTAAGGTGCTGGACTCCCACATGGCTGACCACAGTTCGAGTCCCAGACCTGATGGCTTGCTATCTCATTTCCCCTACTCCCCTCCTCTGGAGAGTGAGCACACCCAGTAGCAAATTTAAAAAATAGTAATACAGTTATTTTTAAAAAGTTTCTTTTAGGGCCAGGTGGTGGCATGAAGGTTAAGGAGTTGGATTCCACATGGCTGGCAGCACAGCTCAAGTCCTAGAACTGGCCCCTTGAAAATCATGCTGTGCACGTGTGCATACGTGCCCGAAATCCTGAGAAAAGGCTGGAGGAGAAGGAACTGTGGCATGGCCATCTCCTCTGGGGGTGATTTCTCACTTTCCTTCTCTGTCTCTGGTAAGAGCTCCTCCTTATAGCAAAAGCTTAAAAGTTTAAACATTTTTTTCCCTGGGAAGAAGGGGCAACAGGGGCTTCACGCCACAATCCATGCAGTCCCAGCTGGCCTTTAGCAGGGTGTGTTTGTACCTGGTACGCTCAGGCAGGTTCTAGGACACTAACCCAGGATCTGTCCCATGTGGGTCCAGTTGTATTATTGCCGCACTGTCAGCTGGTGAGTCAACCTTTTTTTTTTTTTTTTTAAAGATTTATTTATTTATTTATTTAGGTTTCTTTCCTTTTTTTTTTTTTTTTTGCTATTGACATGTGCGCTCACCAGGAAGACAGAGAGAGAAAGAGAGACAGAAAGCGAGAAATCACCCCCCGGGGGGATGGCCATGCTAAAATCCCTTCTCCTCTATTCTCCTCTCAGGATCTTGGACACACATGCACACGCGCCCGGCGTGAATCTAAGCCACCCGGTCCGGAACTGGAACGCGGTCAACTACATGGGAGGTCAGCGATATAGCCATTACATTAACTGCTGGTCCCTATTTATTTAGTTTTATTGTTATCACTAGTTAATTCATCTGAGAGTGAGGGAGTGAGAGCAAGAGAGAGAGCACGCAGGTGTGAGAAAGCAAGCCGCCAGGTACTGGACTCAAACCACAGTGGGCTGTGCGGGAGTCCAGTGCCTTAACCACGCCACCTGCTGGCCCCCCATCAACTAATTCTTAACATGAAAAATGCTTACTATTTCACTCCTAAGAGCAATACCAATTGACACTGAAAGGTACTACTTTTTCATGTAGCTTGGTACAGATCAAATATTTGCGAACAGGCCCAGCTATAAAGATGAACAGAGCACCATGCCCTGAGAGGCTGGACACCACACAGGAGGCCCAGGAATGTGCCAGGCACACTTGTGCATGCCCTGAATCCTGGCTAACTGGGAGGCTGGGACAAGACTGTGATATGGTGACCAATGTGACCATTGGAGGTGGCTACCTCTGTCTTTTTCCTCTCATAAAGAAAAAAAATCAGAAACAATGTTCAGTAACACATGGGTAGAAGTCTGCGGAAGTGTTTTCACATATTGCGGGTGGGAAAGCAAATGGATACTGGTTTTATGAAGAGCAACTCTGCGATGGCTGTCGGCATTATAACTGCACAGACACGTTGGCTAGCAATTCCAGCTCTGAGGATTTAACCTGCAAATAAAATATATATGTATGAAAGGAGGTAGGTACAAGATGTTTGCTGCAAGGCTGCTGGGCATAGAGAAAGACTAGACATGCTTCTAACATTCAAATTGGGAACATTCATATGAATGACACACAGGTCATGCAGCCACAGAAGAGCACTTCTGGAATGGCAGAGAAAGGACTGCTGAAACCCACTCCTCTATGATGCCACTGGACACTAGTAAAACTGACAAAGTAAACTTTTTAGAAACTTTTAAAAAAAGGTTTGCTAACAAAAGGCTTATAACAATCCAAGGAGTGTTTATTCAAGAAAAATGGCCAAGTCCTGATAAGAACAGTGGGTTCTGTGGAATTTAACTTGCACCATTCCCATTTCTCTTGCTCCAACATCACAGAAGTCTTTAATTGCCAGAGAACGCATGCACTTGCCAGAGAGGGAGACAGAGAGAGGACAGAGAGGAGAAAGCAGCCCTTGATGGGGCATGGTCATGCACAATTCTCTCTCCTGTACTTCTCCATACTGTCAGATTTGGGGCATGCATATACAAGTTTTGGTATGTTTTTCAAGCCACCAGGGCCAGGATTTGAACCATGGGCAACTATGCGGGATCTAGCTCTCCATATGCAGTACTTAACTATGGCACTACAGGGGCTGGTGCCAGCCGAAGCCTTTAAAACCAACAGCTTAATATCCACAGCAGCTGTGGAAAGCAGCAGCTTGGCAGCCACTGGAAATGGAAGACGGTTTAGAAGTCCCCCAAAGACCACATCCTCGGGGACTGTCACTACCTGTCTTGTCTGGCTGCTCTCTGAAAAAAAAAACAAAACAAACAAACAAAAAACACTCATAAACCTTGTCTTTATTTGGCCGGATTCAGAGGGTGTGTTGAAAACAAGCAACTGAATTGTTAAACACTGCGCCTGCCTGAGATGGCCAAGAGGCTGGCTACAAATGTAATGAAGATCCAATGAATGTGATGCCCCTAGTGGTCAGTGAAAAGCTCTGCCATGTACCTGGAGAAATGGAAGGTCCTGCATACACACCACAGGGCTGTGTGACTTTGAGGCTCTGTGTAAGAAGTGAGAGCTAAGGCAGAGCTGGCAACCACCTGCCTGAGCACTTACGGTACACCCTCTCCACAATGGCTCATCAGTAAAAACTGCAAGATTGATTGGTTCAAAGCACTTAAGGGAATCTAGGGACCAGCAGTTAGCGTAATGTCTAAGTCGTTGGACTCCCATGTAGTCAACTACGGTTCGAGTCCCGAAACCAGTGGCTTAAACTCATACCTGGCATGTGTGAGTGTGTTCCCAAGATCCCAAGGGGAGAATGGAGGAAAAGGGATTGTGGCATGACCGTCCCCCCTGGGGGGGCGTGATTTCTTGCTTTCTGTCTCTCTGTCTCTTTCTGGCAAGTGCATGCACCCTATAGCAAAAACCTCTCCAAAAAAAAAAAAAAAAGCACTCAGAGGAATCTCTGTGTAACCACTGACTACTAAGCAAACCAAGCAGAGCCTTCAGTGACTACTCACAACACAGAGTACTGACTTACAGAATTAGTTCAAGACACTAAACAAGTAGTAACAACAAAATAAATCACACATCCTGTGGAAATAGGATTTGATTTCCAGAATTGTATATCATATTATTTAAAAAGTCCAATTTTCGGCAGAGGCAAATGACATAATGGTTATATCACTGGACTCCCATGTGGTTGATTGCAGTTCGAGTCCCAGAGTCAGTGACTTAAAACTCATGCCGGGAGTGTGTGCGTGCATGTCCAAAATCCCAAGAGGAGACTGGGGTAGAAGGGACTGTGGCATGGCCATCCCTCCTGGAGAGTGAGTTCTTGCTTTTCAGTCTCTCTGAATCTCCAGCATGTGTAAGTGCCCAATACCAAAAAATCGCTCTCTCTCTCTCTCAAAAAAAAAAATCCAGTTGTCAACAAGAAATCTAAGACACACAAAGAAACACTGTATATTTCCTTGGCTCACACATGGAGAGAAGGCAGTGACCAGAAACTGTCCTTGAATAAGCTGTGATGTTGTACTTGCCAGACAAATACATCTTTAAACCAGCAACTCTAAATACGTTAAAAGAACTAAAGGAAATTATATCTGAACAATGAATGAATCTAATGCTTCACTAAATAGAATGCAAATATATACTAGGGTACAAAGATACCAATATTAAAGAAGAGAACCAAACAGAAATTTTGGAATAATAAAACTGAACAACTCAAGAGCAGCCAGGAGGCCTGGTGTTTAAGGCAGCTAAATCCCACATGGCTGACTGTGCAGTTTGTCATGGACCTGGCCCCTTGAAAAACATGCCAGGCGCATGTATTTACATACCTGCCCACACTCCTGAGACAATAGAGGAGAAGGGACTGAGGTGTGGCCATCCCCCAAGGAGGTAATTTTTCACTTTCTCTCCCTCTCTCTCTGGTGAGCACATGCACCCTATAGCAAACTAAAAAAATAATAGCCAAAATGAAAAGTACAGTGCATCAGACATTAGCTGGTAAAAGCAAGCATCTACAGCCTTGAAGACAGGTCAATTGAGATGATCTGGTCTGAGGAACAGACACAAAGAATAAAGAAAAAAAGAACAGACTCTCAGAATCCAGTGGACACCACCTATTAGATCAACATGCACATTGTGGGAGTTCAGGGAGAGGAGAGATAAAAAGGGGTAGAAAGAATATTTAAAGAGCTGGCCCTGCAACTTAGTGGTTAAGGAATCAGGATCCCACATGGACAACCGTGGTTCAAATTTGGATCCCAGACTTAAACACACCAGCCACATGTGTGCATGCCCCAAATCTCAACAGGATGGAGAAACAGAGAGGGGATAGCAGGAGATCATTTCCCATTAGGGAATGGTTTTTTTCCCTCTCCCTCGGTTTCTCTGGAAAGGGCACAAGACCTCTGGTCATTAAAAGAAAGAAAAAGATGGGGACCAGCAGGTGGCATGGTGGTTAAGGCGCTGGACACTTCCACATGGCCAACTGTGGTTCGAGTCCTGGACCTGGTGGCTTGCTTTCTCACTTTCCCTCTTTGTCTCTCTCTGTGTCTCTCTCTGATCAAATTAAAATAAAATGAATGAATAAGTAAAATGAAATAAATAATTCTTTAAAAAAAAAGAAAGAAAAAGAGAAAGAGCATTTGAAGAAATGGCAAAGAAAACCTCCTAAGCTTGATGAACAACATTAATTTTTAAAATTATTTATTTAATTTTATTTATTCACTCATTTATTTTAATTTGACCAGAGAGAGACACAGAAGAGGAAAGAGAGAGAGGGAAAGTGAGAAAAGAAGCCACCAGGTCCGGAACTCGAATCGTTGTTGGCTACGTGGGAGCATCCAGCACCTTAACCACCATGCCACCTGCTGGTCCTGAAAAACATTAATATTTACAGCTAAGAAGCTCAATGAACTCCAAGTAGGATACAATCAAAGAGATTCACAACTAGACACATAAAGACAAACTGTCAAAAGCCAAAGATGAGGGGCCAGGAGGTGACATGGTGATTAAGGTGCTAGATTCACACATGGCAGATAGTGGTTCAAGTCCCAGGCCCAGCAGCTTGAAAATCACACCAGGCACATGTGCGTGCAAGTCCAAAATCCTGAGCAAAGAATGAGAGAGAAAGGACTGCTATGTGGCCATCCCCTGGAGAGTGATTTTTCACCTCCCACTCCCCGCTTCTGGTGAGTGCATGTGCTCTATGGCAAAAATCTTAAAAAAAAAAAAAAAGCCAAAGACAAGATGATCTTGAAAGCAGCAAGTGAAAAGCAACTCACTATATACTAGAGATATTCCATGGGAATATCAGCTGGCTTCTCATCAGAAATCACAAAGGCCAGAAAGCCACAGCATGATATATGCAAAGGGTTGAAAGGACCACCAGCCCAAACTTCTTATCTAGCAAAATTATTCTTCAAAGTAAATTAAGACATTCCCAGATGAACAAAATGGAGAGAAATCGCATTGCTGGCAGAACTGCCCTATGAGAATAGTAAAGGAAGCGCTTCTTGCTGAAATGAGAGGCACCAGACTCTGATCCACAAAGAACGCTGGGAAACGTAACTGGGAACAAAGAACGCTGGGAAAGGTAACTACAGAGGCAGAGACAAGACAATCTGAATGAATGCACTTTTGTTCATGAACCTTCTCTTTTCCTATCTGATCTAAAAGACAACTACATAAAGCAATGATTACAAATCCATGTTGACGGGCTTGCAATCTACATAGATGTAACTTGTATGACAGAACCAGCACAAAGAAGTTAGGCGGGAACAGAGCTATATTACAATTCTTGTACATTATTGAAATTATGTTGGTGTCAATCTGAACTAGACTATTTTAAGCTGTTAATTGTAGTAATCAGAGCAACCACTAAGAAAATAACTTACAAAATAGTAAAAGAGACAACAAGGGAATTAAAATGTTACAAGGGTATTAAATATCAATTTAACACACAAGAAAAAAGTAATGGAGGAACAGAAAATGAAAAAGAAGAAAAAATACACAAAACAAACAGAAAAATGGCACAGCTAGCCTCATAGCACATTGGTTAGACGCTATGCATAGGCAGCTGGAGCCCACAGGCTAATTGCAGTTCAAATTTTGGCCCTGCTGGTTTGAAAAACATAGTGTGTGTGCCTGCATGTGCAAAAATCCTGATAGGATGGAGACATGAAGGAAAAAGGATTATAGACATGACCATGCCCCATGCAGGGAGGGGTCTCTCTGGTGAGTACATGTGCTCCTTGGCAAAAGAAGGAAGAAGGAGGGAGAAAGGACAGGGAAGCTAGAAGGGAAAGAAGAGAAGGAAGACAGTGAGGAAAGGAAGGGAGGGATTACCTTATCAGTAATTACACTTAATGTAAATGGATTAAATACTTTTCTCAAGTAGCAGAGATTAGCAGAACAAATTAAAGACATGATCTAGACCCACTTGTAGTGACCACACACACTGCAAAGATGTTGTACTCCCCAGACTTCAACCCTGGGAGCCTGGGTTTGATTTCCAGTCCAACCTAAAAGTTAGGTGTCTATGCCTGTAAACCCAGTGATTTAGGACGCTAAGGCAGAATGATAGTGACCTTATGGCTAGCCTAGCAACTTAGTTCCTGTCTAAAAAGATAAGAGCTGGGGGGCAAGCAGATGGCAAAGAGGTTATGTCACTGGACTCCCACATAGCTGACTGTAGTTCAAGTTCCAGACCCAGTGGCTTCAAACTCATACTGGGCATATGTGTGTGCATGTCCAAGATCCCAAGAGGAAAATGGAGAAGAGACTACAGCATGGCCATCCCCCTGGGGGGTAATTTCTCACTTTCTCTCTCACTGTCTCTGTCAGTCTCTCTCTCTCTCTAGTGAGTGCACATGCCCTAAGGCAAAAACCTCTTAGAAAAAAAAAAACTCGCCCAATGCAAAAACCTCTTAAAAAAAAAAAAAAAAAGAGCTGTATTTGATGGCATGTGCCTGTAGTCTTATCTGGAAGGTTGAGGTTGGAAAATGTAACACGATGAGACAATTTTCAAAAACAAAACAGAAAACTACTCATGATCCAACTACAATGCTCTTAGAACACACTTTAAATTCAGAGATAACAATGAAAGGATAGAAAAAGTGAGACTATGAAAATAACAATCAAAAGAGAGCAGACTGGCTTCATTCATATGAGGGTGAGTATTCCAAAAGTCCATGGAAATGTGTATTATGAAAAAAAATACATGATTTAAAAAAAATTTGTACCAAAATAAACTTGTGCTTTAATTGCATTTTTCCATGGACATTTTGAAGTCCTCTCATATCAGACAAAGACGACTCTGACAAAAATTTATCTAGAGGCAAAAGACATAATGATAAAATGTCACCGCCATCAGTAAGAAATAGCAAGTATAGGGACCAGCAACTGGTGTGGTGGTTGAGGCACTGGACACTCCCACATGGTCAACCACGGTTTGAGTCCCGGATCTGGTGGCTTGCTTTCTCACTTTCCTTCTCTCTCTGTGTCTCTGGTCCAAATTAAATAAATAATTAATTAATTAAAAAATAAAAGCAAAATACAAATCTTAAAAAAAAAAACAAAAAACAAAAAACAAAGAGGGACCAGCAGTTAGCGTAATGGCTATGTCACTGGACTCCCACATAGTCGACCACGGTTCACGTCCCAGACCCAGTGGCTTAAAACTCACGCCAGGTGCATGTGCATGCGTGCCCAAGATCCTGAGAGGAGAATGGAGGAGAAGGGATTGCGGCGTGGCCATCCCCCCAGGGGGTGATTTTTCGCTTTCTGTCTCTCTGTCTCTGTCTGTCTGGCGAGCACACGTACCCTATGGCAAAAACCTCTCCAAAAACAAAAACAAAAACACAAAGAAATAGTATAAACATGGATGCACTTAACAACAGAAATGAAGCAAAAGTGATAGGAGACAGTCTGTGACTTAGTAGGTAAGGTAGCTGGATCCCAAACAGCTGACCATGCAGTTCAAGTCCCAGACCTGGCATGTATCCCCGAAATCCCAAGAGAGAGAGATGGAATTGTGGCATGACCATGCCCCATGGTGGTGGTGGTGGGGATGCTTTCCCTCTCTGCCTAGTGAGTATAAGCACCCTCTGGCAAAATAATAAAAAACAAACAAAACAAGAGACAGAACTGAATAAAGAAAGAGACAATTCAATAATAACAGTTGAAGGTTTCAATACCCTCTTTTCAATAATGGATATAACAACTAGGTAGAAGATGAACAAGGAAAGAGAAGACAACACTATAAACCAGCTAGATCTAATAGATGTCTACAGAACATTCCACCCAACAGCAGCAGGATAGATGACCTTCTCAAGTACACATAGAACATTCTCCAAGACAGGATATATGTGAGGCCATATAATAACTGGATATATCAAAAGAAATGAAATCATACAAAGTATGTTCTTTGGCCAAAATGGAATGAAATAAGAAAACAAGTTCAGCCATGGTAGGGCAGCAGTATTTTGCAATGCTCCATGATGCTGAAGCCACATTAAATGGTTCTGGGTTTGTATCCTGAGGTCTCCGTGTACATACTGAATGTATACATGCGCCTATGACCCTGGCTGCCTGAGGCTGGGGGTGGAACATGGCACGGAGACCTTGGTGGTGTTGGTAATGTGGCCCCACTCCAAGAAATAACTAAAAAAAAGAAAAAGAAAAAAAAAAAAGAAGGAAATTTGAGAAATTCACAAGTATGTGAAAATTAAACAATAAACTCTGTATAATCAATTGGTAAAAGAAGAAATCACCAGAGAAATTAGAAAACACTCTTGAGATTTAGAAAGACAAAACAGGGACCAGCAGTTAGCGTAACGGCTATGTCATCGGACTCCCATGTATTCGACCACAGTTCGAGTCCTGGACCCAGAGGCTTAAACTCATGCCGGGCGCGTGTATATGCATGCCCAAGATCCCAAGAGGAGAATGAAGGAGAAGGGATTGCGGCGTGGCCATCTCCCCGGAGGGGGTGATTTCTCGCTTTCTGTCTGTCTCTCTCTCTTTCTGGTGAGCATACATGCCCTATAGCAAAACACTCTCCAAAAAATAAAAAAATAAAAAGACAAAACAAAATATACCAAAATTTAGGGAGATGAAGCCAAAACAATGTTTAGATGAAACTCCAAAGTTATAAATACCTACATTAAAAAGAAAGTTAAAAGGGCTGGCAGGTGGTTACGGTACTGGACTCCACATGGTTGACCACAGTTTGAGTCTTGGATCTGGTGGCTTGCTTCCTCACCTTCCCTTCCTCTCTGGTCAAATTAGAAAAAAAAAATTAATAATAAATAAAATAAATAATTATTTTTAAAAAAGGCAAAACCCCAAAATAAAACAAAACCCAAAGTCATCTGAAAGAAGTAATAAAGATCAGAAATTAATGAGATAAATGGAAAAAAAGAGCAATCAACAAAAGAAAGGTTGTTTCTTTTTTTTTAATTAATTTATTTATTTGCATTCATTCACTGTACATCATTACAGCATACAAAATGAGATTTTTCCATCCAGAGTACACTGTATATTGTCTGAATCAAGAATATCAACAAACATGTTATTGTCAGCCAATAATTTTCCATTTCTTGTTTCCTGTGTGTTTTGCTTTTTTTTTTTCCCATCCTTGATTCCCTCTCTCTTACCCTCTGCCATCTCCCACTCTCCTCCCACACTCTCTCTGGTATTTATGTTTGCTTTCTATACTCCCCCCCACATCATATTGAATTACTAAAGACCTTAAATGGATATTGGAAAGTGGAGAGACAAGAAAAAAAGAAATGAAAAAGAGAGAGAAACAACAACAAAAAGAGAAAAAAAAAAAAGACCAAAAAAAATTGTAATTACTGTTTTCCTTTAAAAAAAAAAAATAGAAAGTCTTCATTTCTCTTGTGCCCTGCAATACCTAGTTCACAGGAGTCATGTGGAACCTTCTTCTGAAGGCCTGGCTTCTTCTGCCTGGGTGGAGGACCAGAACGATAATTAAAAATATGGAATGCTTCACGAATTTGCATGTCATCCTTGCGCAGGGGCCATGCTAATCTTCTCTGTATCGTTCCAATTTTAGTATATGTGCTGCCGAAGCGAGCACAGTTTTCTTTTACTAGATCAACAAAATTGATAAATCTTGGGCCAGCAGGTGGTACAGAGGTTAATGGGCTAGGTTCTGTATGGTCAACCCATGGTTTGAGTCCCAGACCTGGAGGCTTGCAAAACAACCTGGGCACATGTGTGTGCATGCCCAAAATCCCTAGAGGAGAATGGAGAAGGGACTGTGGCATGGCCTTCCCCCAGGAGGATGATTTCTCACATTCCTTCTTTCTCTCTCTCTGGCAGGCACATGTACCCTATAGCAAAAACTTTAAAAAACGGATACATTTTTAGTTACTACAGTGGCCAAGAAAGAGAGAAAGAAAGATCCAAATTACTAAAATCAGGAAATACTATACACAAATACATGTAGTATATTATAGCGAATAACTTAGATGTAATGGATAAACTCCTAGAAAGATAGAAACTGCCAAAAGTGACTTCAGGAACAGAAAACCTAAATAGGCCTATAAGAAGTAAAGATATTGAATAAAAAGTAATAATAAAAAAATTCTACAGGGTCCAGCAGGTGGTGTAGTGGTTAAGGCACTGGATTTCCATGTAGTTGACTGCAGTTTGGGTCCTGGGCCTGGAGGCTTAAAAGTCACGCTCAGCATGTATGCCCAAAATACTGCAAGGAGGGGGAGGAGAAGGGATTGCAGTGTGGTCAATCTGTCTCTCTCTGTTTCTCTGGTGAGTACATGTGCCCTACAGCACAAGCTCCAGTCAGGTAGCCAGGAAAACACCCCCCCCCCCCAAAAAAAAAAAAAAAAAAAAACTCCACAAAGAAAAGCCCAAGGGATCAGATGGCTTTACCGGCTAATTCCACCATTATTCCACCAAAGTCTATTCAACACTGTGCTGAAGGATGAGGCAACTATGTAAGAGGATGAGTGAAAGGAATCCAGACTGAACAACAAATGAAAGGTTTTTGTTTGCCGATAAGATTCTGTGTATAGAAAATTGTTAAGGAATACTCGCACACACTCAACATTCCTGATATAGGATCAACAAACAAATATTAGTTTTATTTCTACACATCAGTAATGAGCAATCAAAAATGATATTCACAGAATAATTACATTTACAAAGTATTAAAAAGTATAAAATATTCAGGCCACCAGGTGGCATGGAAGTTAAGGCAGCTGGATCCCACATGGCCAACTCTGTGGTTTGAGTCTAGGACTGTGCAGCTTAAAAATCATACTCGTTGAGTGTGTATATGCCCCAAATACCAGAGAATGGAGGAGAAAGAATTACAGCATGGCCAGCCCCTTAGGAAGTGATTTCTCACTCCCCTCCCTGCCTTTCTCCCTCTCTAGAGAACACATGTGCCCTATAGCAAAAACTAAAAAAAGAAAAAAAAAAGAATAAAACACCTAGGCATAAATTTAATAAGTGCGACATCTACAAAACACAGTTGAAATAAATTAAAGAAGACCCAAATAAATGCAAAGATATCAGAAGTTCATGAATCAGAAAATTCATTACTAGGATGGTGATACTTCCGAAAGTGATCTATCAACTCTATGTAGTTCCTACCAAAATTTCAGCTGCTATTTTTACAGAAACTGACAATCTGACCCTAAAATTCATTTGGAAATGCAAGGAACAGATTAGCCAAAACAATCTTGAAAAAGAACAAAGTTGGAGGACCAGCAGTTAGCGTAATGGCTATGTTGCTGGACTCCCATGGAGTTGACCACGGTTTGAGTCCTGGACCCAGTGGCTTAAACTCACACTGGACGTATGTGCGTGTGTGTCCAAGATCCCCAGAGGAGAATGGAGAAAGGATTGCGGTGTGGCCACACCCCCTGGGGGGTGACTTCTCGCTTTCTGTCTCTCTGTCTGTCTGTCTTCCTGGCGAGTGCATGCTCCCTATAGCAAAAACTTCTCCAAAAAACAGAAAAAGAACAAAGTTGGAGGACTCATACACATTGAATTCAAAACTTACTACAAAGCTACATTAATCAAGATACTGTAGTATTGGCAAAAGGATATTTAGGCCAACATATCAGAAGTGAGAGTCCAAAAATAAATCTGTACGTTTATGGCCAAGTAGTTATCAGTATGAGTGCCAAGATAACTGAACAGGGAAAGAATACTCTTCTCAACAAACAGTACTGGGACAGCTGTATATTCACATGCGAAAGAGGGAAGCTGGATTCCTACCGCTCACACTACACGTAAGACTTAATTCAAAATGGATCAAAGATCTAAACTTAAGAGCTTAAACTGGGCCAGCCCCCATAGCATAGCAAGTAAGCCCTGTGCATGGGGAGCTGGATCCCAACGGCTGATTACAGTTGGAATCCAGACCTCCGCAGCTTGAAAAACACACCAGGTGGAACCAGCAGATGGCATAGTGGTTACATCACTGGATTCCCACATACATGACTACGGTTGAGTCCTGGACCTGGTGGCTAAAAATTCACACCAGGCACATGTATGTGTGTACCCAAAATCCCAAGAGGAGAACGGAGGAGAAGGGATTGCTGCGTGGTCATTCTTCTCCAGAGGGGTGATTTCTCACTTTCTATCTCTCTGTCTCATCAGTGAGTACACGTGTCCTAGGGCAAAATCCCTCTTTAAAATAAATAAATAAATAAACAAACCAATACACACACACACACACACACACACACACACACACACACAGAGAACATGCCAGGTATATGTATGCCCCAGATCCTGAGAGGATAGAGACATGAAGGGAGAAAGGTCTGTGGACGTTTCGGTAGGTCCACAACCTATGTGGGGATGCTTTCTCCCTTTTTCTCTTCGGCAAGTGCACAAAGTGTCTGGCAATTAAAAAACAAAACAAAACAAAACAAAAAACTTAAGACTCTTAGAAGAAAATACAAGTAAACACAAGAGTGAGTCTTTGTGACCTTGATTAGGCGATTGTGTCTTAGATGTGACATCCAAGGCACAAGCAACAAAAGAAAAAAAACTGCACTTCATTGGAATTAACTTTTGTGTTTCAAAAGTGGGTCACCAGGTTAAGGCACTGGACTTTCACATGGCCAACTGTGGTTTGATTCCCAGTCCTGGGGATTTGAAAATCATGCAGGGTACATGTGCATGGTGCCCAAAATCCTGAGAGGAGAATAGAGGAGAAAGGACTATAGCTGGTCATCCCTGCTGGGGGGTGATTTCTCACGCTCCCCACCCCACACGAGCACACATGCCCTATGGCAAAAACCAGAAAATAAAATATACAAAAGAGAGAGAGAGAGAAAGAGAGAGAGAGAAAGAAGAATGGGAGAAAATATTTAGCAATATAAAGGTCTAATATTCATGATATAAAAACAACTTCTTGCTCAGCCATGGAGGCACAGTGGTAATCTGGCACTCTCTGACGCTGGAGCCACATGGAAGATTGGGATTCATTTCCTGGGTCAACCTGTACATCTTGGGTGAGTGTAAATGGTTCTGTTATCCTGGCTGGGAAAGCTGGGGAGAGGATCCTGGCAAGAGACTCTGTTGGGGTGTTTGTCTTTATCGCTCACACTTTCATGAAATAAACTTCTAAAAAATAATCTAAAGAAGTTCTTACAATTCAAAGACAAATAATCCAAATGAAAATGGGAGATCTAAATAGACATTTCTCCAAAGAAGATATACTGGGTCATCAGAAAAGTCATGACATATTTTTTTCTATGCAAAAATGCGTCATGACTTTTCCGACAAACCAATGCAAATGGCCAATAACTACATGAAAAGGTGCACGATGTCATTAGAAAAATACAAACCAAAACCAGAATGAGATACCACTTCACATCCACAAAGACGGTTAAAATTTTTAAAAAATCAAAGCAAATGTTGTCAAGTCTGTAGAAAAACTGGAACCTTCATAAACTGCTGGTGGGAATGCAAAATAGTACAGCTGCTTTGGAAACCACATTGGCAATTCACCAGAAAGCTAAACACAGAGTTTACTATTGGGTCGTTGGAAAAGTCATGATGCAAAAATACGTCATGGTTATTCTGACAACCCAATATATAAACCAGCAATTTCTTTTGGGATATATCCAAAAGAAATGAAAACATACACCTACATGAAAACACGTACACTAATGTTCTTAGTAGCATTATTCATAATAGCCCAAAAGTGAAACAATTCAAATGACAGCGACGAATGGATAAATAAAATGTAGTACACCTATACACTAAAATATTATTAAACAACAAAAAGGAATGAAGTATCAATACATGCTACAATCTGGAAGAACCTTGTAAAGAAGCCAGACATGGGCCAGCAGGCATCGGTGTGCTGGATCTCACGTGTCTGCATGAGTCTTCTCCATGACGTCAGTGGGCAGGCTGTGCCTTTTTCAGGGGCATAGCCCAGTGCTGGAAAGATTGGGAGGCCCAGCAGTTGCCATCTCATGGCTGATCATGTGGCCTGTGTGTGGCAGTGCAAGTAGGGTAGTGTGAGTCCCTGACTGCATTTTTCTGCATGACTCTTGGACCCAGGGGCTTAAAAAACAGACTCGGTGTGTGCATGTGTGTGCCCCAAATCCTGAGAGAAGAATGGAGGTGAAGAGACTGTGGCATGGCCATCCCCGCATGGGATGATTTCTCACTTTCCCATTCCCTTGTTTCTCTCTGGCGAGCACACGCAATCTATGACAAAAAAAAAAAAAAAAAGGTAGACAAAAGGCCACATTGTCAATGATTCCATCCTTATGAAATGCCCAGAAAAGGAAAATCCAGGAACAGTAGCTGAGTCGCTGTGAGGGACTGGGGAGGGGGGTAAAGAGGAATAAATGTTTAATGGATACCAGGTTTCCTTTCGGGGTGATACAAAGTTCTAGAAGTACTTACGGTAGTTTTACTTACTATCACTAAATTGACACTTTTTAAAAGGGTAAATTTTGTGGTATGTGAGTTATATTTCAATAAAAACATTACTGAAAAACCAAAAAGAGTGAGGTAGTTCTGTGTGTTCTGATGCAGATCTATCACCAAGATGTCTTAGGAGGTTGGAAATACAAGGTGCAAACGGTGAATCATGTGCCACCCTCTGTGTTTGCACTGAAAACAGCAACTGCACTGACGTGTAGATTTTTCCTCCTGGGGAGGAGGCGAGGATTGGCGGGGGCGGCCTGTTCCAAACACAGAGCTGCGGACAGTCCATCGATTCTGAACAGCAGCTCACAAAACATAGGCCTTGTGAGAGCTTGCAGAGTCCCATCTGGGATATGCTGCCCACGTCCACATCCCTCGGCTCCAGGGGCCTATTCTGCAAGGACAGACCTTAACCAGATGATGGTGGCCCCCACGGCAGGGTAGGGGGCATACCTCCAGAGCATTTTGACGCTCCTTTTCCTTGCATTAAATATACATCATAAGGGACAGGCCACAGTTACTGCCAGACCTGTACCCACTCTCCTGTCCTAGTGCACTGACAGAGGTTTTTTTTTGAAAGAGTTGCAGACGACTAGAAGGGACCACAGCACACCTGACCCAGCCCCTAGTTCAGCGCATAGTTAAACTGGTTTGAGAACTTCTCATGCTTCTTCTGGTCCATCCGGTTCATGGCTGTGATCACCCTCCGTACAGCAGTCCTGTGGGGAAAGCAAAGCAAGACATGACCGGGGGGTTGGCTAGGAACCTAGGCTCCTGACTGTGGCCTCACTGGGACTGGGCACTGGTCCTGGGGCAACTGATGCAGAGTACTTGCAGACTTACCTATGGGCACTCCTTTAGGGCAGATGGGCAATGGACCCCAGCCCTGTCACTGGAAAGAAGGTGAGAGAGCCAGAGCTCACTGGCCTCAGGGCTTACGTCCATAGTGGGCCCCCAGGTGAAGGTGGCCCCAGCTGGGCCCTGTCACTTCTGTGGCATCCTTGCTCTTGATGGCAACTTCTGGGCCTCCCAATCTTTCCAGCACTGGGCTATGCCCCTAAATAAGGAACAGCCTGCCCACTGACTTCATGGAGAAGAGTCACGCAGACAAATGCAGTCAGAGACTCACACTACCCCACTTGCACTGCCACACACAGGCCCTGGTACCGAGGGGTGTGGGGAAGACGGTTCACAGCATGCATGGTCATGGCCTCCTGATTGCCCCAGGAGCAGGACCAGGTATGCCATGCATACCAGTTCTGATGCCATGATGCCCAAGGATCTGGATCCAGCAGAACCTGAGGCCATGATGTGGTTATGCCTTGTGGTCCCTGGTCCCCAGTACCCTGCCCAGGTACTGCTATGAGGGCTCTGCCATCCTCCAAGGCAGGGCTTGCCTGTGGTCACCCAAGATCCTTTCTGCATGGAGGGCTCCAGGCCACACAGCTGCTGCAAGAGGCAAATTCTAACCACTGTCTTCATTGTCCCCAGTGGGAGGGCAAGGAGGACTGCAGCCATGAAAGACCCTCTGTTATCACTCCTGCTGAGCTTCAGCATCCAGGGTGCCCTTCCCCACTTTACACCTGGCTGATCCACAGGAAACCAACCTCACAACTTCAGAGTAGAGTGGCCAGGCCCTCTCTGGACTGGTGGATGTGATGCTGGGGTTCTGTTGGGGTGTGCTGGGGCCCACCCTGTACTAAGTGCCACGGGAGCCTCCCTGCAGCCTACATGGACCCCTCTGCCCCAGCAAGGTGGGAGCTGCTCAGTCCCTGAGGTCAGAGAGCGTGGGGCCCACAGAAGCTGCATGTGAATGCCATAGGGGCTGCCCTCCTGTTCAACCCACCCGGACTGGGTATGTGGCAACACCAGCCAGGAGAGCAGGAAGTGGTCTCCTCTGACAGAGTGCACCACACCTTCAGAGTGCATCCTGGTCAGAGGACCTCTGGGGACAGTTGACAAGCTATGGCTGCCTCACTGTCACTGCAAACAAACTGGTACTTGCAAGGCCTTGGCTTAATCTGAGATGGGAGGCAACAGTTTCATAGGCTTTCAAAACATATATTAAATATTTTCTGTGTCAGAACAAGTCAACGAGAAGATAAAAGCCCCACCTTTCCGGTGGCCAGTAGCTCTGGACAATGGGCACCGGGGTACTGGGTGGCCTTTCCACTCTGACCCTGCTGAGGCCCCCACAGCTACGCTGGGCTGCAGCAACACTGTGGCTGGTCTTCCTGGGGGCACCAAGGCCAAGCTCCCCTGGGGCTGCCAGGAGCAGCAGTCCCCATCGAGTCAGCCTTTGTAACCACCCTCCCTGAGTCACCAGTGGGATGCCTGTGGGCACTGACCTGGGGGCATATCCAGGTCGGCATTGGGCCCTTCTGGGTCAGATGGGCGAGGACGAGATGTAGGGCTCACTCTGCCCACTGCACCCAACTGCTACCAGTGGCTGGGGTGCCATTTATGGGGAAAACGTAGAGGTGTCTAGCTCCAGTGCTGGTTGCTGACCAGCCCCCACTGCTCCCTTGCTGGTTGGGACCATTCAAAGCCCTGGAAGCAGGCTTAAGGGTCATTCACAGCAGGGGGCATCCCTAGTGGCCCCTTGGTCCTTGGACATGCTGGAACCCAGTTGGTTTTCCCCAAAACACCCCCCATGGGGACTGGGAGGAGGGAGCTCAACGAGCAGCTCTTACTTGGCGAAGACCTTCTTCCCAATACGCGCCCGGGAGGTGTTGGCCTGCTGCCTCAGGTCTGTGAGGTTGGGGTACTTCTTCTTCTTCTTCTTCCCTTTGCCTTTGCCGCTGTACCTGGACGAGCCGAGGTCCTGCCCGGTGGCTGCCTCCACGTCTTTCAGAAACTCGGGATCCTGCCAGTCTATGAACAATCCCGAGGACTTCAGAAGACATCTGGCACAACTAGAGTCTCATCTGAAGCCTCCCACCCCCTGCAGGGCCTCATGGACACTGAAGCGGCTGGCCCACTGCCGCTCCCTGGCACCAGTAGGCCTGAGGTCTGTGCTGCGTGCCTCAGCTTCTCTCCAGAGTCAGAAGGAGGAGTGTGCATTGGCCCTCTGAGGTCTGAGGGCAAGACAGGGCTTGTTCCCACTGCTCTATACTCACCATGAGCCTCTGCAGCCCACACAGGTCAGGAAAGAGCCAGAGCTGGGCCCCAGAGACCACTCCCAGGACAGCCATAGATACTCAAGGCAAGAAGGCAGCCATGGCCAGTGGCTGAGAGGCTGGAGCCATCCACACACTACTTCCTGCCTGCAGGCTGGACTATGCCCCATCAGGCCAGTTCTGGCCCTGGTGGACACACCTACTGGCTGGCAGGTGTGTGCAGCAGGGACTGGCCAGAACTAGGGGTTGGAGTGGGCCAGGCATAGGGTCAGCAAAGGGCTTTCTTTTTCTTGGTCCAAAGGTAAGCTGGCCAGAGGCCCCAGAAATGTGAGGCAGGTGTTCACCACACAACGCTGTCCTTCCTAAGCAAGCAGGACATTGGTTTTCATGGCCATGAGGCCCTGCAGGCAATGAAACAAATGCCACATGTCCTAATGAGCAGCAGTGCCAGCCCTAGGTGGGCCCCGCTGAGGTCAAGGTGTTGACATGCAGGACTGAGGATGGCAGTGACAGTAAATGGCACTGGGGCTGGCAGGTGGCGTGGTGATTAAAGGCGCTGGATTCCCACATGGCTGACCAAGGTTCAAGTCCCGGACCTGGGGGCTTGCTTTCTAACTCTCTCTCTGTCTCTCTGTCTCTTTGATCAAACTGGAAAATAATAATAATAATAAAGTTAAATAATTAAAGAAAAAAACAGTAAATGGCACTGAGCCCCTAGGGGTCACAGGCCTGCAGTTCAGTCTCTGCTGGCTGTCTCCCTATGGCTGCGGTTAGGATCCCTCAGCCGGGGCTGGTTTGCCTTGCTGAGGGGTGGTACCCAGATCAGGAACGTGTGGCAAAGCAGCCCCAAATGCCCAGAACGAGGATGACCCTGTACACAGACCCCGCAAACTGGGCATGTCCATCGAGGGATGAGGCCACGCACCCTAGACAGACGGATGGCGAGGCCTCCCCAAGCTGATATTTTGAAGTGAAGGAATACGGGGCTGCACAATTCAGATACAGGAACGATTAATCCGAGATTAAGGAAAACTGTCTAAACAGTTTATCTCCCAGTAATAAGAAGGCGTCACAGTTTAGGAACCCAGTGAATGGAGCAATTGTTTAAACACAACGAAAAAATGCTGGCATCCAGTAGAGATGGAATGAGCATCTCAGTAAAATGAAGGAGCAATTTAAAAGCCTTTGAAGAAAATCAATAGATGCCGGGCCGCACGGCCTTCCTGAGCACTGACGGGCCCTGGAGCGCTGTGCGCATTGTCACCGAGGTTAGCGCCAGGGAAAAGAAAATTGCCCCGTGTGCGAGGGAGGCGGGGATCAATACTGTAGTTAGTAAAGAGATGCTATTTCACATCTGACTGGCCAGCGCCGGCCCGCAGCCCGCGGCCTGATACCTGTTTGTTAACAAGTCACCAAGGGCTGGAAAACCAGATACTCTTCAGGGCTGACACAAAAAATAGGCACTTAATTTGCTCCTGAGTGTGAGCCACCAGGGAAGGCCTCGCCCTGAAGATTAACAGGTCAGGGCCCTCCCTGCCACCACTCAGGGCCCCAGGGCCCCAGGCTGAAATCCAGCATCTGTCTCCTGTTTGACCACTGTGCAAAAAGCCTGTGGGTGATGGTAAGAACTGCACAGATGGGTCCCTGAGCCCAGCAGAGCTGCTCCCATAGTCCCCTGTCGTGGTCCAGGCCTGCAGATATGTCCTCTTTCCAGAAGGAAAGGATCCCGAAGCTTTCTAAGTCTTTCAAAGACAAATGTTCCCCGGAAAACAGACACAAACCTCAGCTTGGGTTTGACAAACCAAGGAACACTGAGGTGGATCAGAGCTGCCTGGGGGCCCAGTCCAGGGTGAGGAAGGTGCTGGGTTGAGCTCTGCCCCGGGACAGTGCCTCTGGTCAGAGAGTCGCACCTGGGAAGCAGGTGGCCAGCACAGGGTGACCTGCATGCCTGGGATGGGACAAAGCAATCATATGCACATGAGAACCCCACCCACAAAGGGTAGAACTCGAGGGAGAGCGAGGTAACAACATTAGGAGAAATAAGCTGTCTCTGGTCAATGGCTCGAGGTTCAGCCATTACCTTCTCTTGTCCCAGCTCCTTGATTTGCTTAGAAAGCAGGAGGAGGAACCCAGAACCCAAACACATAAATGTAACAGATAACCTCTAGACCATGGGCACATCCAGATCACTGCCGGCCTGGTGAGGAGTCCCCCAACCCCACCTGCCTCTGTATGTTTGGACTAAGGAATGGGGCTCCGCAGACCATGCTGGAGGTGCAGGTGCGTGTTGACCACACAGACAGCCCTCCACCTCCCCAAAACACATGCCTTACCCACCCAGACTTACCAGGGCGCCCCTGCAGCTGTTGCATCTGCTCCCGTGCCTTGTCCTCCGGATTAAGGGGCCGTCCCTCGTCATCCCTTGGGATGATCTTCCCATGGAAGGGGCACTGCAAAAAGGACAGAGCATCTGACCGTCGGGAGGGGCTCCACCTGCCCCTCCATCTCCACTGACCATAGCTAACTGGGTACAATAGCTCTCAAGATGGGGGCAGTACCAAAAAGTCAAAGTGCAAGCTACCTTGTAATCACACACCCATCTAGAGTGGGGGGGTCCAGAGAGCTGCAGGGAAGTGGGAGGCAGCTCCATCTTCCCTCCTGGATCTGGGAACAGAGTGGGCAGCACAAACTTGGGACCTCATGTCACTCTGGCCGATGAGAACCCCACCCCTCACCAGCCCCAATCCTGCAGAATCTAGACCCAACACAGAGCAAGTCTCAAGGTGCTGTCAAAGGACATCTGGTAAACTCATAAACAAATGCTAGTGTCTGGTCCTGGCAGAGTGCCCCATTCACGTGCCCATGGCAGACAATTCTCTGACAGCCAGTTCCTAAGTGATTTCTGCACACCAGAAAGGACCCTCCCACTGCAACTCCTCAAGACTCACAAGAGTTCCCAGCCCAGAACAAGAGTTGGACTTTGGGGAGGCAGCACTTCCCTCTGGCTGTCCTGCCCTGGTCTTCCTTGCCCAAGGAAGCCACATGGCCCTGTAGCCACTGGTCTCACCTTCAACCGGTCTTGGCGCTCACAGAGCCGGCCATCGGGCCTTCGGGCACGGCACCGGTGCTGCACAGGCTCGAACTTCCCCGCAAAGGTGATGTGGCGGCTCCGGAGCATCTCAGAGACATCTGCATTATCCACTTCCTCTTCCACCTCACTGGGCTTCCAGAAGCGGTGCTGGGAGTCAGATCTATAAAATGAACCAGAACCTCAAAGTCCACCTGGGGACCCCAGAGAAGTGTTGCCATCCTGGGTCCAGGAAGGGGGCAATGGCAAAACCCACTGCACCTCTGTCATCCTCCAATCCTGGGGAGAGTATTAGCCCCAAGATAACCTTTGAGGCTCCCTGGGTTACATGAGATGGTCACTCCAGCCCCGGTTCAAATCCTGATGCTGCATGAATCAGCTGTAAGACTGTGGGCATGACCACCTTCTGAGGTTGTCTCCGTGCAGACTCAGGACAATAGCTGCTGCCCTCAGGTGTGACCCCAAGAGTTTGGTACACTCGGATAAAGACCCCTTTTGTCACTAAGGGGTTGTGAATGTAGACCGTGATGATGATGAGAGGTACCACGGCACAAAGAGGAAGGAGTGGGTGGAAACTTGCCACCCAGCCTGTGGCAACAGTGCTAAGGGGCTGGAAGACAGACTTTGTTACAGATTATCTCCGATGTTTCTGGTGACATGCTGTTACTGTCACCGACCATTATCAGACGGTTTTCTATTGAAGCCAAAGAAGAGGGCTTAGACTGGGCACACCAGGGCAGGCATTCGCCACGCAGTGCCGTCCTTCCTAAGCAAGCTGGGCACTGGTTTTCATGGCTACAAGACCCTGTGGGCAACAAGAGAAAACAAATGCTTCCCCTAGTCACGTGGTGCCCAGGCAGGGGACGAACAGAGCCTGAGGGGTTCTCACAGGGACCCTGCAGCACCTAGGGCTGGAACTGCAGGTTGCCTCTACCTAGAGATCCTGCAGGCAGAGCCCTCTATCTCTGGCACATCACAGGACACAAGGGACTAGTGGGAGACCAATGGCCAGATGGTGCCGAGGGCCACCAGCTCTGTCAGCCAACACCCAAGGCCTAGGAGGTCAGGAGAAGGAGCACAGGCACCAAGCAAGGGCCCACGCTGGGGAGACAGCATCAGCAGACTCTGTCACCAGGGTCATTTGGATGTCTGTTCTGCTACCACCTTAGTCTAGGGTGAGATGGGGCTGGATAGGCAGTGTCCCACACTTGCAAAGGGCCCTGGACAGGCAGTAGATGGGAGGGGCAGCCAGATGTGCTGTCCTGGGGCCCTGACCCCACGGGTCGCCACAAAAATGGAGTCAGCCAGGCAGAGTTGAGACTCCATCAGCCTGAGACAGCCTGTTCCAAGCAGCTCCCCACAAGGGTACCTTCTGCCAAGTCATGAGTGCTACCCTCACTACTTCCCATCTGATAGGCAGCAACGCTGAAGTTTGGAAATGAATGAAACGCCCTCCACTGATTGCCCGGTGGGACGAATCCAAACTCAGACTACAGTGGCCCATACCACAGTCCTCAGCAGTATCCAGGTGGAGGGATGCCCTCCTTGGCACCCTCTCCCACAAGCCTTCTGTGCCCAGTGAGCCACCAAGCACCTCCCTCAAGCAGGTGGCCTTTCCAAAGAGGCCGTGAGAGCTGGTTTCAGTCTGGAAACCGGCCCCTTCTCCTCTGCTCCTCCCCTACAAGTGGCCTGGCTTGGCCCTTACCTCCTGGAGCTGTATCTTACCTGTGAGATGAAAGGGGTGAACCCAGTGCTTCCCAAGTCTCTGGATGCTGGCTGTGAGCCAAGGGCATGACCCTATCCATACAGTGATGGGCACAGGACAGGTTGCCCAGAGAAGCGTGCACTCTCAGCAGCCCAAACACACCCACGACTGACTGTGGAGCACGTAAGTTTCGAGAAACTGACTCTAAGCGGCCAGCCCACACTCTACCACCCACTTGCCAGCCAGCCCTGCATCCCATGTGCACCCTGCTGCTCGAGTCATCCCTGGCCACAGCAACAGATCTATAAGCAGTAAAGTTCAGAAATCTGTCCTGTTTTATGGGGGGTTGTGAAAGCACAAGCGCACTGGGCCTGGGGATGATGCGCTCGAGGGCCTGAATTCGAGCAACTCGGGGAACATGAAGACAGGCCTCACCAGTGGGGGCCTTGGTGCTGGCTAGGCCTGACTGCATCTTCATAAACTGTGCCACCAGTGTCTAACTGCCTGGGGACCTGAGGGCTGGCAGGACAGCTGGTGGGAGACACAGGAGTCCAGTTCTGGGTGTGGGACTTCTGGGAGGGGTGGAACGCCAGCCCCAAATTGTGCTGGCCTCTCCTGGACCAGTGGTTGCTGGCTGGTGTCCCCAGTGGCAAAGAGTGGCAGGGACAGTTCCCAGGTCCTTTCTTCTAGACCTCTCTGAACTACTCTGTTGGGCAGCCTGCCCTGCTCTCTTCCCCTGTCTCTGCCCTTTTCTTTCTGTCCTTTCCCCATCCTCGCCAGGACTCAGAGAAACAGACACATGGCTTATAGATGCAGGTGGGACCAGCAGCAGCATCTACAGTGCCTTGAAGACTGGCCTGAGCAGAGCAGCCAGCTGCCCTCAGGTCTGTCCTGACCTGGACCCAAAATGACTGACTGCAGTTCAAATCCCAGCCCTAGGGGTTTGAGAAACATGCCAGGTGCATATGTGCATACCCTGACAGGATAAGCAAATGGAGGACAGGGGATGGCCACATGACTACAGCCCTACTGGGGTGCTTTCTCCCTCTCCCTCTCTATTTCTCTCTGGCAAGAGTACACACCCTCTGGAAACTGAAAAACACATATATTTGTCCCACTATGAATTAGGTCAGGATGTGCACTAGAGTGTTTGCAAATTGAGCCCAGGCCTTTGGGGTGAACAGTAGCCAGGGCATAGGAGAGACGGCAGCATTTCTTGTGTCAACAGTTGGCCTTTTCCTATTTCCACAGGATGCCATGGAACAGGTCCATTCCAGTCCTGCCAGCTAGTGACACCCTGGTCCTGAGCCTTGCCAGGGCTGGGCTGGCAGGATGGCCAGTGCTAGTGAAGGGGCAGGGGCAGGCTGCCCAGGTGGGTCAGGTGAGGCCCCAGCTGCGTCGACACTTCATTTCAGGACAGAGCTTTGCCAGTGACTCTCTCCATCCCCCACTGTGTGAGGACTGTCCTGGGGGGTGGTGGCACGTGCCCCACACAGGCTCAGTTCCCACTGACAATGCAGCAAGGTCTGGTTGGGGACTGGTGCGCCCAGGTGGCCTCTGAAGGCCCATGTGTATGGATTTTTGTGTGGACAGACCCCTGCACACCCTTCTTGTCCATGGCTCCAGAATGAGAAAGCAGAGGCTGGAGCAGTGAGGAAGATAAGGAGGAAGAGTTTGGGCAGGAAGAGATGGCTCCCCGGAAGTTCCCTGCAGAGCTGCAGGCCTATGATCCAAGTCAGAGGAACAGGGGAAGGGAGGGACAGTTATTCTGGTGATTGCAGTCCCCAATGACATTGACAAGCTATCAAAAGGTCAGAAAGTGTCCCAGATTCTCAGCTCTCATGATGTCAGCACTAACAGAATGGGTCCAAGGGCCATGTCAAGGGGAGCACTCTCTTTTGGTCATTCCTTCACGCTCTGTAATGCCAAGGCTCAGAAAAAGTCCTATGGGACCAGCAGTTGGCATAATGGCTATGTAGCTGGACTCCCATGTAGTCAACCGTGGTTCGAGTCCCGAACCTGGTGGCTTAAATTCATACTAGGCATGTGTGCATGC
>NW_006159856.1:397579-405603 GCF_000334495.1 Tupaia belangeri chinensis | reverse complement strand
CGCGCTGTCTTTCGGGCGAGTGCACGCACCCTATAACAAAAATCTCTCCAAAAATAATAATAATAATAAAGTCCCATGACTGGCATGGCCCAGAGTGGCCGTTCCACGAGCCTGAGGGCGCCTGTACATCTCAGCACCCTGAGGGCGCCTGTACATCTCAGCACCTTGTGCTCTGGTGAGCACAAGCTATCAGAGCCACTCTGCACATTCAGCATTTTGGGCCCAGGGAGGCCCCACCAGCCTGCAGCCACCACCTCTGACCAGACCTCTGGATGGGTGTGCCCTTGGGCCCACAGGCTCCTGGACTCACTTGAGAATCTTCCCGGCCACTGGCTGCTCCTGGCCCCAGTAGCACAAGTCCACTCCAAAGGGGATGATGGGTGCCCGGGCCCGTTCTGCTGCCAGCTTCTGGGCCTCCGCTGGTTCCAGCGGTGCCTTGGAGGAGCTATAAGAACAGAAAAGAATGTGCTGACCTTGCACTCCTGGGGCTGTCCACTGCCACCTGTCTCTTTGTCCCCATACCCTATGCAACCCAGACCTGCCCCTTTTGGGCCTGGGCTTGCCAAGGTCCTGCCAAAAGCCCCAGTCCCATATCTTGGATAAGAGGTGACCTGGCATCTGCCTCTCAAACCTCAACATGGCTGCCCAGCCGCAGGGGCTTCTCTCAGAGGGGTTGCAGCCCCTGTGAGGACGTCGGTCAGCCCAGCCCTGGCCAATATATGCTGGTGTTTGCCCACATGTTGACAGGCACCTGCCCAGCCAGATGTGTACATGCCAGGCTGCCACCAAGGAAGCCAGAGAAGGCCAGCTAATATTCTTGGCAGAGGTGGTGGTGACACTGGGCAGCAGGCTCAGCAACATGGGACATCCTAGAGCCACCTGGCAGATGGTGGTGGGTGCACGTGTTTGCGGAGCCATTCCAGTTGGGCGGCCGCAGAGGTGGGATCCAATGCCTCCTCATCCCTTTTCATCCTTTTCTTCGCCTGCAAGCTCTGTGAAGCTGTGTCTTTCTCTACGGTCTGCTGTTGGGTCTCTGGCTCCAGCCCTGAAACAGAGACATGTGTCCGCTCCAAATCTTTATTACCATGACCCCCAGCAAATCCCCCTGGGGAGCACTGTGCTGCCACCACAGTGGCTAAAGGTTCAGCATACACCCACACATCTAATCCTCCAACAGTGAGGTAGGTCTTCTTAAGTCCGCGGGCTGACAAGTAGGCTAAGGCAGGAGTGAGGCTGCCAGGCCAGGTTTAGGCAGAATGTGGAAACGGGTAGAGACCAGGTAGCCCCAGCACACTGCTGACATGCCGTTGGACATGGAAGCACCAGCTTGACTGGATGGCTCCATCAGACTGCTCCTGGAGAGCAAGGCCTGGTTTCAGGAACCCTGCCCAGGACCCTCCACACCTCATGCTGACAGCACTGCCATCTTGTGCTCACTGAGGTACCAGGGACTGATGACATGAGAATCGGGCAGCCTGCAGCTCTCTTGAAATGCCAAAGCTCACAGCAGAGTACGAGGCCTTTCATGTCCAAAACCAGGACATGCTATATAAATGGCAGTCACTTGGAGACAGGTCACCCTTGGTGTGGGCACAAGCATCCCCAGGAACACATGGGTCATCCTCTTTCTTGAATCTGGGGCAAGGAAGACGTAGATGGTCACTTCTAAACACAATTCCAAACCAGGTCTCCTGCACTGAGGTAAAACTGCAATTTCAAATGGTGTATTTTTTCACCCCAGTCTCTATGCCTTTCTCAACAGAAATGGCTGGTGATGCTCCACAGCTTTAGATGACTTCTCTGAAAGCCAAGGGAAAAGACCAGGGGCCAGGTCCTGGGTTTGGAAATACCCTCCCTCTTGCTTCTGGGCAGAGAGCAAGCTCCCAACTAGCAAGACACTGCAGTGGAATGTCTCCCTGCCACCAGTCCATGACACTGCAATCTCACCAATATCCTGTAGGAGATAGCAGAGATGAGGTCATCAGGTTGCTATGACTCAGGGGTCACCTCCTCATCTCCAGGGGGAACAAGGACAGATTTTCTAACATTACTGAAGCCTGGCCCACTCCCCACTGCTCTGTTTCCCCACCTGTAATAAGGAAAACACTTGGTTCTGGCTCTCAGGCCACCAGAGTGCAGGACCCACCCTGATACTGCCAGCACCTCTCAGTCAGTGCTGAGCCTGAAATCTCTAATTGCTTTGGGAAGACAGCAGGCCATGGAGGACACCAGAGGCACCATTTGCCTCCCCAAACTTAATGCAGCAGCAACCAGGGCCTGCACTTAAACCCTTCCTCTCCGATATGCCCATTGGCTGGTGGTGGCTCACAACCCCAGAGGAATGTGAACTGGTAGGGAAGCTGAGACTTTCAAGAGCAATGCCACCAAAAAAACAAAACAATAAAAATAACCAAAAGCCAAACAAAAAACTAAACAACATGTCCCATACAAGGCAGAATCCATAGATGAGATGGGGTAAGAAGAAAAATTAGCACATTCTACATTCTCCAAGAACTATAGGAACTCTTTGAAAACACAAAGCAATAACAAGAAGTCAGAAAGAGGAAGTGGATATTGACAGTATTTTCTAGTGAAGACAAAGGGCATGAAAAAAAACTTTGTGAAATAATTACTTGCTGGATAGCTGAAGGGCAGAGGGACCAGCTGCAGCCATGTGTGGGCAGCAGTGCAATCTCAGACAACACTCAGGACAAAGCATAGAAGTACACTCCCACTGTTCAGAGGCATTAAGGGTAGATGTACAAGGATCAATGTCTTCATTTCTAGAATCCCAGGAGAAAAAAAACGACTGGCATGTAGAAAATATTTGAAAAAATAATGAGCCAAATTTTTCTATAATTAGAGGGTTTCTTAGTTATCATAGGAGATAGAAGAAAATCCATGGTTGGACATACTACAAGGAAAATTAAGAATATGAAACATAAAAACCTGAAAAGTTTCCAAAGAGAAAAAGCTGATACCTTCAAAGCAATAAAAATCTCACTGACACCAGCTTTTTAAACAACAATAGTTTATACAAGATCTTGAAAGGTCATTTTGAAAGTGTTGAAGGAAAAGACATTCTACCTCAGAATTTCATATCCAGCTAAACTATCAATTCAGTGTACATGTAGACAACAAAGACCTTATAAGGTTTACCATGTGAAGATCTACTTTGAAAATACCCTCAGAGCAAGTAATCCTTCAAGATGAATGGGGCAAGATATGGGAAGTTAAAATGTGAAAGTGACTTTGTAAAATGTATTCCTGCCCCTCCAACCTTAAAAACTGTCATACAAAACAAAAACAAAAACAAACAAACAAAAATAACCTGTCATACAATCAGAATTAAATTGGTGTGTGAAGGAGCCAAAGCAATGAGGGTAAGAGGAGACCAGAAGTGGGGAGAAGGTGTTTAAGTTACTTCATATACAGGAAAACTACACAGAAATCAAGAAAACATAAAAATAAATAGTGATCAGGCAATATAGGAGTGAATCTTTAAAAAATTAGTAAAAACCATCAGAAGAATGAAAAGATAATGAATATGTTTAAAGCCAACAGAAGAATAATTGGTCAAGCAAATAAAAGGTGGGAAAAAGAAACCAACGATAACAGCAGCAAATCAAAGAGAAAATATGGTAAACAGAAGCATGCAATAAGCTTACTGAGAGTATAATAGTAGCAATTAAATGGCTTAAAATTAATGAAAAGACAATCTAATTATATTTAGCAATATGTTGTCTATATAAGGTCTATTTACAACAAATGATTAACAAAAGGTTGAAAATAAAGAAATGAAAAAGATACATTATGCAAATGAGAACCTATGGGCAGTGAGATAATATGTTAACATCAGAAAAACTGGATTTTAAGTTAAACGAGGAGCATAAAAAGGGGAATATGTGAAGGTGGAACAAACATGAACAGATACACACTGTATAAATGCAGCTTCAAAACATGAAGCAGGGCCAGCCAGTGGCACAGTGGTTAAAATGATTCAATCCCACATGGCTGATCACATGGTTTGAGTGCCAAACTTAGCAGCATGTAAAAATGTCAGGTACATGTGCAAGCATGCCCAAAATCCCAAATGGAGGAAAAAGGATTGCAATGTAGTCGTTTCTGATGGGGTAGAGGGGGGTGCTTTCTCATTCTTTCTCTCTTCAGCAAGCATGCATACTGTGTAGCAATTAAAAAATAATAAAATAAAGCAAAGAATTGCTGAGAGATTAAAGGAAAAACTGGTATACCCATAACTACAGTGGAAGCTTCGGCAGACCCTCCCAGAAAATGATCATTAGATAGGTAACTGTGGAAAGTTTGTACATGATCAAAAAGATAAATTGGCCAGTGCAGTGGTGCAGGAGGGAGGGGACCACTAAATATGGGAGGCCTGAGGTTTGGATCTGTGATCCTAAGTTGGCTGGAAGGCTGAAGGAGAGGATCACAGTAGGTGAGATCCTTTTGAGGATACCTACATACCTCCCTTCCTCCCTCCCTGTCCCCAAGAAATAAACTGGGGGATTAAAAAATAAATAAATAAAATAAAATAATTTTTTAAAAAAAGAACAAACTAAGAGATACCAAGGGACTTCATATCCAAGAGTTCCTTCTCCAACAAACACAAAAAATCTGACAAAAGACAACCAAATATTAGTTATGAAGGAATCTTAGTCACTTCTGAAGAATCAACATTCAGACCGAATCCTCGGATCACAGAGCACTCAGAAGTCCAGAGTGAAGAGCTGTCGGATGTCTTGAAATTCATCCATGTGTGATATGTTACATACATGCATACATGTCCATAAACATACCTATCCATATACATACACGCCCCTACACAGACATACTCTTACTAAATATACAAATACTGAATATATGTACTTATTGTATACATTAACTTACCAAACACATATCTATTTCTATCTTTATTGATCAATCTATATAAATTTATGAAAAATACTTTGTTTAAACAAAAATTAGGGGCAGGGGTCAGCAGGTGGCATGGTGGCTAGGGCACTGGACACTTCCAAATGGCCGACCATGGTTTAAGTCCTAGGCCTGGTGGCTTGCTTTCTCACTTTCTCTTTTGCTTTCTCTCTGTCTCTCTCTTTGGTCAAATTAAAATAAATGAATAAGTGCATTTTTTAAAAGAGGTTAGGGGGCAGCAGGTGGAGTAGAGGTTGGGGTGCTGGATCTCACATGGCCAATCTGAAAGGTTTGAGTCCCAAACCCAGATGCTTGAGAATCAAGTTAGGCACACATGCGAGCATGCCCAAAGTCCTGAGAGGAGACTGAAGAAGGGACTATGGCATAGCCATCACCCCAGGGAGTAGTTTCTCACTTTCCCTCTATCTCTCTCTGTCAAGCACACATGCCCTATAGCAAAAACTTAAAAAGAGTGAGAGAGAGAGAAGTCAGGAGCTGGCTCCATGGTCTGGTCAGAAGGCCGACTGCATGGTGCAAGTCCCAGATATGGTGGCAGAAGAAACACACCAGGCATGCTTGTGTGTGCATGCCTCAAATCATGATAGGTTGAAGAAATGGAGAAGGGATTATGGCAAGATCATGCTCCACTAGGAGTTGCTATCTCAGTCTCCCTCTCTCTATCTCTGTCTCTCGATGGTGAATGCACATGCCCTCTGGCAAAAATAGATAGATGGACAGAGAGAAAGAAGTCAGAAGGAAAATGACAAAGCACTGAGAATTTGGTATCAACAAAAGTACTTCAAGGCACCTGGAAGTAGGGGATGCAGGAGATTTCTGGGAAAGAAAGAAGGGATAAGGGATGGAAGGGAAAAGAACTAACAAGACTAAGGAAGGGCCTTACCTAGTCCAGCGATGATAGTGCCCCATAAAGTGAAGAGGTAATCACTTCAACTGTCTCTTAGACCCACAATGGAGTGAAAAAGCTGCTCTTCTGAAAGGGGTCACAGAACTCAGGCAGCCCAGGGCCGTCTCTGACTGGGGCTGCTGGCTCTCTGTAGCAGAAGTCTGCAGACACTACACAGAAATAACAGCATCTATTCTTCAGTACTTGGGGTAGAGCGGGGTCAGCACACTGTGGCTGTAAACCAAATGCCTGTTTCTGTACATAAAGACGCTGAGGGCGAGCAGCAGGTAGCGTAGTGGAAGAGGTGCTAGATTTCCACATGGCAAACTGCCATCTGAGTCCCGGACCTGGTGACTTGTTTTCTCACTTTCCCTCTCTCTGTCTCCCTCTGGTGAGTGTACATGCCCTATAGCAAATAAAAATTAATAATCATGATAAATAGAATTAAATACTTTTTTTAAAACTTTATTTATTCATTTAAATTTGGCAAAGAGGGACATAGCGAGAGTGAGAAAAAGAGAGAGAATTAAATAATTCTTCAAAAAAAAAAGACTCTGCACATAGCCATAATTACTTGTTTATAGACTGTCTGTGGTTGCTTTCACATGATACTGACAGAATTAAAGAACTGCGAAAGAGACCTCATCTAGCCCCCAAAGCTGAAATATTTACTCTTGTGACCCTTTACAGAATGCATCTGCCAACCCCTACTCTAGAAGTGTGAGGTCTACATCTATTTCTCAGATTCCCGTGTGCTGAGAGTAGAGGACAGAGACAGGGCCACTCAGGGCAGTAAGGTCAGACCTTCTGCCACCTCAAAGCCGCCATGAGCACTGAGGCCCTAAAGCTCAGCTGCAGTGTATACGCAAAGATGCTGGGCAACCCCGGGTTCAGCTCAAAAACACTTCCGGATGCCTCCCTTCATATTTTGGCATCACATCGTCACTAACTGACACAGACACCAATGGGGCTACCACACATACACGGGCACACGCATGCATGCACATATAGCGAGGGAAAGCAAGACTGATAAGTGAACAATGTGACATTTCGATAGATACAATCACAGCCAAAAGATCAATACGAGAATTCCTAAGAGTTACAAGAATGAAATATATTTTTCATTGATTTGTTGTTTTAAACCATTAAAAAGATGGGTAAGCGTGTTAAAGCAGGGTAAATACTCAGGGCACTAAAAAAAAAAACACTCCCATTTTCACATTGTTGTAGAAAATCAATCTCACTGACATACTTTCAAAGTAAAAACCCAAAAAGCAGACAGCATTCCTCAGGCACCAAGAGCATGCATTTGGAAGAAGAATAATGACTCTTGGAAAAGCAGGAGGCCACATGTCACGGTTAAACCACTAACCAGCTGCATCGCCCAGGCCCGGTGCGGTGTCTAACTTGAGTACAGTATCTTGGCTCAAATTTACTCCTACAGTTGCTTTTAGAAAGAATCATAAAAATGTCCAAATCCTCTTTTTTGTTTAAATTGACCAAGTGGCACCTATTTGCCTGAAGCACTAAAGCAGACAGTGTGGGAGAGAAATCGATAGTAGGAAATGGAGAGGCTGGGGGTTCAGGGCAAAGTTAGGCTGCCGAGCCTGACATTATTGATTTTACCTAGTTCAGCTGGCCTTGTAATTAAAATGTAAATTTGAGAAAGAGATTATGTCCTGACAGAAATGGTAGGATTAAGGGGAAGATAAAAGCCCCTCAGTGAAAATTCAGAGAAAGAAATGAGAAAGAAAAAGAGCCCCGGTTTCCTCAGCTGTGTGGATTTAGACTAAATCTAACTACTTCAGATTCACCTCCGTTTAATTGAAAAAACAGCGACAGAATATAAACTAGTATTATGAACTGCGCTGCCCCCACCCCCGCCCTCGCCCCACACATGCTTTCTGTTCCTGTCCTGACGCCTTCAGAGCTCCAGGGGCACCAGTTTGTTTTTCAGGGGGTCCTGAGAGGATGAGATGAGGTGAGGACAAGGCTCCAGTAGCCCCGCCCGGCCCAGACCCCAGAAGGGTGGGCCCCCTGGGACCAGCTTCGGGTGGGCGATTTATCACCATGACCTGACCCTGGAACCTAAGCCCTCCAGGGCCACCTCATCCCCTGCCAGTAGTCTGCACCTAGCAGCCTCCGCTTCAGATCCTATGGCTCTGGGTGCACGGCTGTGGCAGGGCTG
>NW_006159856.1:383477-397404 GCF_000334495.1 Tupaia belangeri chinensis | reverse complement strand
TGCGCGCGCCGCGCCCCGCCCCCCCCCCCCCAGCCAATGACCTCGCAGGGGCTGATGGCGCACAGCATGCTGCCCACCACGTTCTCCATCACACATCTGTTAACTTCTTGCCCTTTTAAGAACATGAGCCAGCAGCACCTGGCCCCAACCTGCCATTACTAAACTTGAGGCTAAAGACAGAATGCCAGGAGCCTTTCAGAGAAGAGGGGGTGAATTAGTGCCAATACGACCACCAGGTCTCTGCCCTGCCCCTCCCGCAGGCTGGGTGCACGTGAGCTCTGGTGGTCTGGGCTCTCCTCTTACGCAGCCTTAAGAAGTCAGTGGATGGTCTCCATGCAGGCTGATGAGACAGGGTTCCAGGGATACAGAGGACAGGTGTCATTCTCTGCTGCTGTGTAAGAAACTACCCCCAAGCTCAGTGATGGGCCAACAGATTCAGTTTACAGATTTTCTGGGCCAGGAACATCCCAGTTCCTCCCTGCTCTGTTGTGCCCCAGGCCTGAGCTGGGAAAATAAAAGGCCGACTAGCAACATCTGAGATGTCTTCACCCACATCGGGTGCTGGCTGGGCTGACCAAGCACAGGGTTCAACATGCCTACCCATGACTGTGTAGCCTGGGCTTCCTCGCAGCATGGCAGTCTCATCTGGCCGCTCATGGCTCTGTCAGTCAAGTGACCCAGCAAGCCGGTGAGGGACTGCAAAGCCTTTCAGAACTCAGTCCTGTCTATTGGACTCTACTGGTCAATAGTCACGAACCACCCAGATTGAAGGGAGTAGGGGACAGGGGCCCACCTCCAAACAGGAGGAATGTCAAAGGATTTGCAACAGCTCCTGACCTCCGGTTGGTGGGTAGCATTTGTGTGCCCATGTCCTTGGCCGTAAAGCTAATGTGAGAGTGAGCACTGCATGAGAGGACATCCATGGCACTGTTGTTACTGGCCATTCCCAATGAAGTTAGAGATAGCCTCATTCATTTTGATGAAGGAAACTGTTTTGTCTTTTGAGGAGAATCCCCTGCTTGTCTGCTTTTCACTTGTGGTCTTTTTCTAGATCATTTGGAGCCATGAGTAAGATTTTAGGTAAAGAGTAGATTTCTGACATCTCATGGAGATGTCAAACATCACCCATTCTAGCCCATGTCAGATTTACGATTTCTGCTGAAAGAACTTGAGAGCCATCAAAACAGGAAGAACAGGCCCAGGACCAGAAAACTTCAGCAATACTACAAGCCAAGAGTCACTGCTGGCTTCCAACTTCCCTGAAGACTCCCAAGGAGGAACTCAGGGCCGTAGGGTCACACATCTTGACCTTTCCTGGGTGACTGATCCAGGTGTTAGGGAGGAAGCTGAGACAGCCCAGCTGGGATGGAAAGGTCTAAGCAAAGCAGGCTGCCAGTAGCTGCAGGGTGGTGCCCAGGCAGATACTGTCCACTGCCTGGGCTCCTCTGCAAGACCCTGAGGAGGAGTGACCGAGGGCCAAGCAAACCACTCTCTGCTTATCCTGCCCCCACCGCCCACTGTTCCTGACCTAGCAGTCCCCAGGTATGGCTGCACATCAACCAGCACCTCCCTGAGGCCAGACCCAAGACTTGTCCAGTTAAGGGTGGCAGAGAGCTGGGTAGGCGCAAAGACCACTCAGTGCAAAGAAAGGAGTCACGGCACTCAACAGCATGCTTTGGGCACCTCCTGAGTGCCTTGTGTTAAGTGTGGGCACTTGGCTGTGGCCACCCTAGGGTAGCTCTGTCTGAAAGCTCCAGCTCTCAGTGGGGAGCAGGGTGAACCAGAAGAAGATTGGGTGGTCGGAGGGTAGCTAAATGCTGAGGAGTAGGGGAGGGGTCTCACCCAGCAATGTCTGTGTGGCCGGGGCCTATGTACAGGTGGGGGTAGGGGAGGAGGCAGGAAACAGGTCTGTCCAACAGGCCAGACTCAGTCCCTGGCCAGCCCTCAGTGTTTGAGGCTTCCTCTGACTTTCACATGCTGCCCTCCAGACATTTGCCTGCCCTGCCCTGGCCCTCCCCTCCAGCCTGGCAGGGCTGAAGACAGCAGGCTGGAGAGTAAACAGGGACCATACAAATGGAAGGTCGTTAGAAGTCTGGTTGTGTTAATTTGGCATGACACCCCTAATGGGTCATATCTTCACACATGAGTTGTCTAATCATCTAAATTCTTTTAACAAATTTACATTTCTTCTTACAGACTCTGATTCAAACTGACTTGTCTTTCACCACAAAAGCCAGAGGTCTTGTTTTTATTTGCTTGCCCTGTGGGAGGCCCTGGGGTAGCGGTGGTGGCGGAGCTTCCCTTTACTCATCTCACAGAGAAAACCTTTCCATTCCTGAGCTGGGCAGCTGGTTGGAACTGGGGGTACCCGGAAACTATAGGTGGGAGGTCAGGACCTGCCACAGTACAGGCTCCACACACAGGAATCAATAGTGAAATGGCAGCCCTGCGCTAGGTGTGGGTGCCTGAGGGCCTGCCTGTCAATGAAGGACCAGGCAGAGAAGGAAAAACCATGTAATTTTAGGCATAATCAGGCATAGCAGGCTGGGGTCCTGATCGGGGCCCACTCCTAGCCATGTGCGTGGTCACAGTACCGAGGGGCAGTGGCCTAAGCAAGTAACCCTCCTCCCTCAGGTACCCCACCCCCTACTCCAAGGGGTCTGTGCAACTTACCATACTCTGGCCGCAGGTGGTCGGGGATGTGGGCCTCATACCCCTCCTTCTCTGGGACTTCTACAAAGTCCTCATCGTCTTCGTCCTCCCCATCCGCCAGGGCTTCTGTCTGTGGAAACACCCCCAAGTACAAATACACACCCAGACTCAGTGTATAAAACAGCTGTCGGCAGGCAAAGCTCCCCTCTGCCCCACGCCCTCGGGTTCCAACTTCTTGTGGAGCTTTTCCTCTAGTTTAGGATCTAAGTGTCAGACAAGGTCAGATTCGAGATGGTCTCCGAGGCTGTCCTTGTTCCTAAAATTGCACTTTCACTACACTGCTGCTACTCAGGGGCAGTTTAGAGCCTATGTTATAACCACAAATTGTGGGACCAGCAGTTGGCATAATGGTTATGTCGCTGGACTCCCATGTAGTTGATCATGGTTTGAGTCCCGGACCTGGTGGCTTAAACTCACACTGGGCACATGTGCGTGCTTGCCCAAGATCCCAAGAGGAGAACAGAGGAGAAGGGATTGCAGCGTGGCCATCCCCCCTGGGGGGCGGTTTCTCGCTTTCTATCTGTCTTTCTGGAGAGCGCAAGCATCCTATAGCAAAAACCTCTCAAAAACAAATCAATAAATAAATAACCACAAATTGTAAACCTGCCCAAATCCCCATTCCCCATGGGATGAACTATCCTCCTCATCCTTGTAAGGAAAACACATCGGCTCAGTCACAGGATGGAAGCAATGATGAGGTGGCAGATGTGACTCAGGACTTAGATGACCATCGCCTACTCCACCAGCCAAGTGGGTACACCACGCCTAGGGTGGACGGGGCCCCTCCTGGGGCGTTAAGGGGACCACCACGTGTCAGACAGCACACGGTCAGGCACTTCGGGACTATTTTGTCTTTAAGGTAGACCTGTTAAAAGTTATCGGAGTTGCCTTTGGACAAGACCTCCCGCCCTTGCCTGGGCAGTTCGGGTGGAGCTGGGGTGCTGGAGGTAAGTCCTCTGTGAAGCCCAGGTGTTGCCTCCTAGAACTGCACAGGAAGGCTACGCCCAGCCCCAAACAAAGCCAGGCTCTCATGCCCACCCCGCCCCTCTTCCTGCCTGCCTCAGTGAGCAGGGGTAGGGACCTGCATGGCAGACTCACCTCATGGGGACAGAGGGAAATGGCAGCTCCTCCAAACATAAAGGAGAGCACAGCATGTACAAAGCTGCTGCTGCATGGCTGCGACCCATGGTTTCACCCGCACACATACAAACGTGCCACCAACAGCAGTGACAACAGACGCCCACAGGTGAGGGCATGCCTGCCCCCATGGGCTCTGCTGAGAAAGCAGCCTGCAAGGTCAGGCTCCCTCGCGCCACCTTCACATTGGGCCACACCCAGGACAGGGAGCGGAGATCCTGCTCTTCCCGACAGGACCCCACTCCGCTGCTACCCTCCACACCACCCGCCAGGCTGCCCCACCAGGAAGGTCCTTTCTTCCCTTCAGCCTCTCAGGTCATGACAGGGGCCTGTTGGAGTAGCCAAAGTCATACCCCAAGGTCACAATGGCCATACCATTTCCACAGCCATATGCCAGTTCAAGAAAACATCCAGAAAAAGATATCCCTGTCAGATGAAGAGCAACCAAGGGGGCCCTTACTTACAGCATTATGAGGAGCTAAAAAGCTTAACCATTCTGATATGTGATTTTTAAAGATCATTCTCAGTAGTCAAAACCTTAAAGGTGCACACACTGGGGCACCATTCCTGAAGGAGGATCCTCCCGAGGAGGGGCCAACAGTCTTTCAGGGCGGGACAACAGACCTCCAGTTGCACAGACCCGACTTGCAGACGGCACCCCTGGTGCAGCTGCCACTCACCGGGCAGAGCCCCGTGTGGCCACCAGAGGCCAGGGCATCAGCAGCCACATCTGGCCGTACCTGCTGAGCCCTGATGCCCCCGTGGAGGAGACTGCTGCCCAGGAGAGGCATAATCAGATGCAAATGCACTTTGTTTAGGTACAGCCCACGGCTGTGCATCTGGGAAGCACAGGAGACATTAATCATTGGAAACTGTAATTTTTGTTATCAGTCTAACACTGATCAAAAGGGAAGCCTGTCTCCATCGCTGACCTGTGAAACGTCCCAATTATACTCTTTGGAAATGACAGGGGCACTTAACTCCCGAGCTGAGCAAATGACGACGATCAATCACGTTTGAATAACAATGAGCCACGGACCTGAAAATTATTTTTGTATAGAATCTACCCAGGAATTTATGAAAGGTGGAAAGCAGCCCAAGGTTTAGGGCATTACGGTTCTCGGCTAGTGCAGTGCGTATCAAACACTAAACAGAATTTATGTGTTTTAATTTTCTAAAAGGTAGATGTGGACTGGGTGCTACAATGCATAACATATAGTGCCAGATTTTAAATATGGGGGTCATTTTCATAAAATATTATGCTTATTGCTCACACCCTTGAATTTCACCAGGGACTTTTATCAAATTTTCATTTCCTAAAAAATATTTAACTGCTTAGCTAACTATTAGGAATTGTACCTTCTTTCTCCCCAACTAAAATGGTTTACTTCTGATTAAATTTGGAGCCCTGGGTTCCTCTTTGTTCTTAAATTAGCAAGGATAAGGCCGTACTGGGCTGTGTACGTTTCCCTTTGTAAATACCCAGCTGGGTCCTCCAGGCAGATCTCTGCTTCTAATAAGACCTTGGGGCTTTTTCCTGGGCCAGAGCTGGCCACACCATCCATTTCCATACAGCAGATTCCAACTAGAAACTAAGAGACTGATAATACAGGGGCCAGCAGGTGGCAGGGTGGCTAAGAGCGCTGGACTCCCACAAGGCTGACCATGGTTTGAGTCCCAGATCTGGCAGCTTGTTTTCTCACTTTTTCTCTGTCCCTCTCTGGTCAAATTAAAATAAAATAAAATAATAAGCTAATTCTTTTTTTGGGGGGGAGAAGTTTTTGCTGAGGGGCCAATGTCCTGGCAGAGCGGCAAAATGCCAGAAAGACAGAGAGAGTAGGGGCTGGCAAGTGGCATGGTGGTTAAGGGCACTGGACTCCCACATGGCCGACCACAGTTTGAGTCCCGGACCTGGTGGCTTTCTTTCTCACTTTCTCCCTCTCTGTCCCTCTCTGGTCAAATTAAAATAAATAAATAAATAATTCGTAAAAAAAAAAAAAGACAAAGAGACAGAAAGCGAGAAATCACCCCCCAGGGGGATGGTCACACTGCAATCTCTTCTCCTCCATTCTCCTCTCGGGATCTTGGGCACGCACGCACATGCGCCCGGCCTGAGTTTTAAGCCACTGGGTCCAGGACTCGAACCATAGTCGACTACATGGGAGTCCAGCAACATAGCCATTATGCTAACTGCTGGTCCCTAAATAATCTAATTCTTAAAAAAAGAGAGACTGGTAAATACTAAATGTAAGCTTAAAAGTTTCCATTTATAGGTCTTAATTCACATGGGATGGACTCGGATGCCTGAAATCCACACGGCACACCCAGTTCCCCTGGTAATCTAATGTGGACATCATGACACCAGACACACTTGCACATCATGGATGCGCAGTGACATCTCTGATGTGACAAAGGGGATACTAAGCCAAACCAGCTGCCAAACACTATGACTTGTTCAGGCCTCGTACACAGGCTTGGCCAGAGAAAAGAAGCTCACTGTGGCTCTCCCACAGCCTCAAAAATGCAGAGCAGTCAAAAGGGAAATTTAAGGACTACGTGGAAGAAACCCTCTGGCTATTCAGGAGGTCTTCAGTACGCTTGAGAAATTAATAACCAAGAGGCAGGAGCAGAAGAGACCCACTGCCAAGGTCCCAGACAAGGTCAGACGGAGGACAGTCCTAGAGATAAGGATCATGTAAAGGCGATCACAGTCCCACGGAGGTACCAGGGTTGGAGCTGTCTTCAACAGTCAGACTTCTAAAATCTTCTCAGGAGTTAGCCAGCCTAATGGTTAAGACAGCTCATCCCATATGGCCAACCATGCAACACAGCTCCAATCCCAGCCCCAGCGGCTTGGAAAAACACATGGGGTGAGTGTGTGTGCATATCCCAAATCCTGTCAGGATGGAGAAATGGAGAAGGAATTATAATATGACCACACCCCACTGCTTTCTCTTCTCTGGCAATTAAACAAAATAATAATAATAATAAAATTCCAAGAGCAGTATGCTTTTAATCACCTAGGAGCTGTATTTTCCAACTGTGTTGGAACAACATAAAATAAATGTGCTTGAGAAACTGGAATGCAGGAGACAGGTCAGTGGAAGGCTAGACCCTCTGGAAGGGGCAGTAAGTCGGGCAGGGCAGGGCAAGGCAGGGCAGGGCATCTCTGCTCACACTTCCCTAACAGGTACAGGCATGACAGGCTGAGCCCTTCAGGTCTACTGGAAACCTTGCTGAGGCTGGCTTTGGTGCAAGGGCTGCAGAACCCGGTCTACCCCCAAGATGCCAGGGTATATGCCTGCTTCCTGCAGTGGCCTCCCATGAACTCCCACCCCCACCCCGCCATGGGGTGGTGTGGAGGAGCACATTGGGCCTTTGCTGGTTTTATACAAATTGATTCTCACCCACAGTTAAAAGGATTTAGAAAAATGAGCCTCCACGATCATAATTAAACAAGCAATAAAACGGCTAAAATATACAATGCAATCAGTTTGCAGAAGTAGGGGTAGTGAGGTTACTAATTATCTGAGAAGGAAGGGGAAGAGCAGCCCGCGCGCCAGGAAGCAGGTCCCCCGCCAAACACAGGCCCGGAGATACAGCTGGGACCATTAAATAAATTTTGTACGATCTAATTAACTTGGTGCGCAATCTCAATTACTTTTCACCCAAGAAATCACTTTTGTTCAGTTTTATGTGTGTCTGTTTCCCTTTTTTAAAAAAAAATGATGTAAGGCCTCGTCAGACAAGTGAGTTCCAAACTGCATTTGTCTTTCAGCGGCTTGATGGCTATGCATTTAAAAACCCATTCTATCTTATAAACTAAAAATTAAACGTGCTCAGCTGTGATGGTCGTCATTGCATCTGCTATTTATATGCTAATGCCCTCCCTGGAAGGCCGTGCAAATTGCCCGGCCAGGCCAATATCTCATGTGCATCTCTGGCTGCCAGGGACGCACCCTCAGAGGACAGAGGGTAGCCGCGTGCTGGATGACCACGGTGACCGTGCAAGAACAGGCACCTGATGGGCAATGCCACCTGAGCGAGGTAAAACCTGCTAAGGTGAAGACCAAGGACTGAGGAGCACATTCTCACCTCCTGGATGAGAATGTGAAAATTATGCTGAAGCAAATCATCATTTCCTCAAATGACTCTCTCTATAAAATCTATGCTCATCAAAAAATCTTACAATAATAGTAGAAAATATATAGAAGGGCGGCTTTTCTCTTTCTCTTCTAACCCAAATCAGTAACGGGGATGAGAATTAAACAAATAGGCCTCGGAAACTGCCAGCCCACCCTGTGGGACTCGAGACCAAGTGAATCCCAGCTGCAGAGGGCGGAGCTGCGCACCACAGGGCCTCGGTACCAGAAGGGCCACATCCAGAACTAGGCTAGAGCCAAGATCTCCATGAGGGACACGCATGTGTCAACTGGGCCGGGGTTGATGGTCTAGGAAAATGCAGGCCAGGTGAGGGAGCTTGGGCTAGCGCAGCCTATCCCCCTGGGGTAATCGAATCCTGGGTTCTGTGCAAGCTGTGTTCTTGGCAAAGGCTGTTGAACTGCTTCCTCCAAACAGGGGCCACATGAACGGGGCAGCCAGCGGTCACGTAATAGGCATTATCTGAAGGACATAAACAGCACGTCCAGTGGGGTACGGGATCACTTCTGAGGGCGAGTGGCATCCCTGCGTTGATAACCCTAACTCCTGTAGGTTCTGCAGGTGAAGCTAACTGTGGGCATAGGGAAAGGAACGCCCTGTCAAAGCCTGCTCCAGGGCCTGATGGTTCATATGTACGTGTGGAAAAGACTCACCTGCCTCAGCCAGATCTCCTCGGGCCAGAGTGCTGGGCCAGGACACCAGCCTTGGGACACAAGAGGACATGCTCCCCTGTGGGGCCACAGCACACGGTCCTCCAGCTGAGTAGCCAGGCTTCAACAAGGAAGCCAAAATTCACACAACTTCCCCAGACTCAGTTTTCCCATCTGTAAATGGGGACAATCTATCCCATATGGCTATTTTTGTTATTATAGGGATACCGCACAAGAAGGTGCTGAGAAACAGTAGGATTGTTTGGGAAATAGTATCTGCTTTGCAGACTGTTATTTGCTTTGCAGATGGATACCGAGATGGGGAAAGCCCAGCAGGTTGGGGTCAGGGCCCAGGAGTGGGCTAGGGATGAAGCCAAGGCCAGGCAAGGCCCAAGATGTTCTGCCAGTCCTGGCTGGGCTGACCTCATGAGAACAGGTAGCATGCCTATACCCCTCCCCCGGCCCTCAGCCTGCCATGGATGCAGCAGCAGCTCGGCCTTCAGCATGATGGAGGGAGCCGCATCACCTAGAAGGTTGTTTACCAGCCCTGTTGCAGTACAAGGTTCCTGCGATCGGCTGATTTAGTTTCCCTGCCGTCCCCTGCATGTGCCTGACGGGTCGACATTTCATCCCCAGTTTTTGCTTCTGTCCTTTTCACCCACAGGAAACCAAACACTACAGCTCTAGCAGTATCACAGAAAACTTTCCCTAACACAAGAGCAGAGAAAGGAACTGGGGCTCTGAGAGGGCTCTTAGGAGGCCACCCCATTGTGCCTGTAAGCTCCAGCCCCAGCTGGACATTCCAGAGGGCAGAGAATGGTTTCTGACATCTAACACCAAAGATCAGAGTTCTGCTGACAAGGCTGGCCAAGATGGCAAGCAGGCAGCCAATACAGAGAAAATACACAGAGCCACATGGATTGATTTCCACATCTGTGAAGAGGTAAGAATGTATCCACAGTTAAAACCCTGTGGTTGCCACATTGGACTCCTGATCAGTGAGAACAAAAAGAAATATACATATGGTTATTTTAGCAGTTGTAAACAACCCATTAATTTTTAAAAAGAAAGGAAAAAAAAACATTGTTGATAACAAACAGACTGACATTTAAAATTGTTTTCTGACTTACTGGTTGGTGGGAAATTAATATTTTGTTAATTACACAATACAAAATAATTGGTGATCTTAGCTATGTAATTAAACGACAGGCAATTTAAAAGTTTTCCAAGGATTTTTATCAGTGTAACGAATGAAGCAACTGTGGATTATTACACCTATCCTATAACAGGGCAAGGCTGGAAACTAAATCTACCAAATGACCCACCATATTGATCTAGTTCAGATTTATCCCTGGTTTACTTCCAAACAGAACTGACACGGAGACACTCCATAAAACAAACAGTTAAACATATTTAAACTGGTTTAAGTATTTTTTTAAAGATAGAGCATCTATGTCAAAAGGAAAACATTTACATAGAAATCAACGCTAACAGACAAACAGGAAAGGGAAAGGTAAAAAACAGGAAGTCCCCATACCCAGAGTGCTCCTGTTCAGGTGCTGGAGGAGAGCAAGGGACACGTCCCCAACATGCACAGGCCCGAGCTTTGAAGGACGAGCTCAGAACCTGTCTCCATATCTGAACGCTTGCCATCTGATTTTCACTAGTAGCATCGTATTTGTTTCAGTCTCCTACGCATTCGTTAGAAGTTCTAACATACTTAAATCACACGTGATTGAATTAGTGCTCCCAGCTCGGCCTGTTCTACACATGGAGTTAACGATGCCAATCCCTTGCTAAATGGGGAAACACTAGGGGAAATGATTTAAACCCTCCGTAAATTTTATTTGAAAATTGGCGAAGAATACCTCATTCATAATTTCTAATTAAAATGGCTCTAATTAACACCGACATTCATTAGTTGGCCTCCACCTGTCCCGGCACACGCCACTGCAGATGCGGTGGCCCTGCACGGAGCCGCTGAGCTTCAGGAGGGGAGATGGGCAGATACAGCCTTGCCGCATCTATTCTGGGAAGCGGCGCTCACCTGAGCCCTGGCGCTGCCACTCACAGCCAGGCGAGCCCACCAATCACTTCATCTACAGGCAGCTCTTCGCTCTCGAGCTGCCTGCGAGAGCAAAATCTCCAAGGACTTCAGAGAAGTGGCTTTTTTCAAAATCAGTTTGTGAGAAAGGATCTAGGAAGTGTCTGTTCAGCTGACAAAGGGGCAGAGCCATCTCTCCACTGAGGCTGTAACACTTCCCATCCAAGTAGCTCTAACTCACGGGGCCCAGTCAGCCTGTGCCTCAGAGGCCAGCAGAAGCCTCAGTGCCAGCCCTCCCGCCACCCCCAGAACAGCTTGGGGGAGGGGCAGCTATGCTCATGGAGCCTGGGGTGAGTCTGCTGGCTGGACCATGTGGCTGGGAGGGTGGGTGGTGAGGGGCCTACTCTGCCCAGAGCTGCCCTTACATGATGCCCCATGTGGCTCTGCCCTCCAGTCAGCATGTCCATAAGGCCCAGTGGAAAGCAGTCAGGCCAGACTGTGATGCCCCACCCACCGGGCTGTGTGAGAGGATGCATGGAGCCTGCTCACCCGAGAGCTGGGCCACACGCTGAGGCAGAGGCACAGTGCAGACCGCCTGGTGGTGCAGTCCGAGTCATACGAGAGCTCAGGACTGTTGACAGCGCCTCATGGGATGAGAGCCCAGCACCTGCTTTGTAGGCCCTGGTCCCCCACTGACTCACCCCTGGACACACCTCTGGGCAGACCAGCAGCAGGAAGCTGGTGCTGCAGCTGGGAGGTGCAGAGCTCAAGCAAGGACTCACGAGGAGGACTCTGTCCACCCTCTGCCAGCCCATGGAGTAAGTGAGCAGTAGGAGCAGTCGGCCATGCAGGAGAACCTCAGAGCCTCTCGTGCTCCAAGGGTGTGCAGCTGCAGCATCTTATAACATGGGTGAGGGTCGGGTGTGGCTGTATAGGCTGAGCTACGAAGATGCTGAGAAGAGGCTGCCCAGGATTCCCCTGCCCCACCCCGTCAGCCTTTGAGATGGTACCAGGCAATCCAGGACGTTCTACTTACTGCTAGAGCCTCAAGCCAGAGTGGCCAGGCTTCTGCAACCTCTCTGGACATGGGGCCCTGCAAGCCTAGCACTGTTTCTGGCCCCAAAAGGAACTTGCCCCAATAGAACTGGTGGCATCCAGGCACATTGAGACCAGGCTGTGCCACCCAACAGTGTCACAGCCCTGTGGACACTCCCCAGAGTACCATCTGCACAGGGTCTGTCACTGCCTCAACAAAGGCTGCTGGCCCATCAGCAGACCCACTCTGTCCACAGACTAGGAGTCAGATCTGGGGTGAGCCCACGACAGGCGGGCTCAGACATGCACCCAGCATGGGGTTTTAGCATTAGGGACAAGCAAACAGGCCTGAACTTCCTGTTGAAACCAGGCAACACCAACACACAGCAGCTACAGCAAGGTGGCCCCCATGTCACAGCGGCTCCTCACGTCACTTTGTGGGTGGGAGGCTTGGCACACATCGCAGGAATGTGCTCCTGTAGCCAGGAGTGAGGGACGGGGGCAGTGCAGAGGGATTTTACCGCCTTCCTTCCTGCTCAGGGCGTGACAGTGGCTCTCACTCTGGGCCCGAACCTGCTGTTCTGGCAGCCTCGCAATGCTGCGGGTGCTCAGGTTCAGAAGTAAACTCATCCTGAGTGCAAATCTGCTAACAGATGACTAGAAAATTATATATTTTCATTGTAAAATACATATTTTGGTCAATTCACAAAACTGATTCCTTGGGCAGGTGACACACAGAAATGACTCTTACAGGGTACTGATGAGCACCCACAAAAGCACAGCTGCAGCATGAACAAGCCTGCTGATTTTACTGCAGCACTTGTATTCCCCTTGGTTACTGTAAATTCTTTTGGATTAGAACCATCTAAGAAGAAAATCAAGATCGCCCTCTGCTGGCCCCAAGCGAGGTTGCAGTCACCCAGATGGGAAGTCACTCCAGGTGAAGAGTCTCCTTAGGAAAACTGCCCGAGCAGAAATGGACCAGGTGGAACATGCTTCTCCTTCCAGCTTCCCTTCCACAGGGCCAGTAAGTGCTGAACTTGGAATGCCATCCACTCGTGGTTCTAGGTTAGGGCCTCTGAGCACTTCAACCTTGATCTTTTCCTCAGTAAGGAGCAGTGTTCTTTCTACCCTAAAGCTTCCATTGAAAACAGGGATAGTGGGCCCTGGCCCCATAGCACAGTGGTTGAGCACTGTACACTGGTAATCCCATATGGCCGACCACGGTTTGAATCCGGCCTCTGCAGCTTGAAAAACATGCCAGAAGGGTGTAGGCATGTAGGTGGAGAGATGGGAAAAGATAGTGGTGTAACCATGCCCCATTGTGGGGTACACTCGCATGCGCTCTCTGGTGAGCACATGTGCCCCTAACAATTAATTAAAAAGAAAAAAAGAAACCAGGGACAGTGTGAAAGTTACTGTCTCCAGACTAGGGTTGTATTCTTTCAACTCAGGCTTGGGGTCTAAGTTCAGAGACTAGCTTTAGAGCCCAAGTTCAGCATCTGGATTCATCAGGGCCTGGGTCTGGGCCCTAGGTCTGGCATCAGGTTCAAGGCCTGGGTTCCTGAGCAAGTGGCACATCTGGTGTCCGTTCTCCAGTACAGACCATCAAAGGTGAGGAGAGTCAGGGGAGGGATGATGCCCGACCTGTGGCCCCCACCTGTGGCTGTTCTGTTTCCACGTGGCAAGAACCAACGTGCCCAGTGCAGCTCCCACCCCTTGCTGACTGGCCCTGAGATCCTCTGTGTAGGATCCCACCCTCAGGTCCCTTCCAGGAACTGAGGTCCACATTCCCAACCCAGGCTCGTCCACCTGCTCAGGGTCCTGGTGCAATAGCAGCCCAGCACCCTCTGCCCATGGCCAGCTTGGACACGTCCGATGCCAGCAATGCCTGCGACTCCTGGTTTGCTGTCTGGTTTCATCCTGCTCTGTCCCCAAGCACCCAGACACAGGTATCCCCACACCTGCCAGTGGCCCTGTGTAGGCAGTCCCTACACCATCCATACTCCTTGCTCAGACAGATGCGACACCTCCCTGCCACTCTCCTGAGTCCCAGAAAACCAGTTCCTTCCTTGCACACCCCCACAGAACCTCCCAGGTCCGAGGCTCCACATGGTCTGGCAGACACCAAACTGAGCCCAAAGTGCCCGTCTTCACCTCTCTCAAGTATCCAAGAGCCAGTCCACAG
>NW_006159856.1:371066-383145 GCF_000334495.1 Tupaia belangeri chinensis | reverse complement strand
TTTTCGCCCTGGCTGACGCCAATCCCTGCTGGAACAGGATGCTTTACCTGCTGGTGGCTTCCCAGAAGCCCTGCCTACTTCACTAGCCACCACCCTCGGAGGGGCACTGTCTGATTCTATGGGACCCTAGAGGTGCCTTTCCCAGTGTGGTGCTCAGTGCTTGGTACCCTCAGCTACAACTCAGGACGACTGGACACCCCCTGACAGCCTGGCGCATCAGGTCCACCTTGGTGGTGATCCTGCGCTCACAGAAGCCCTCGCTGGCGTGGCAGGTCCTCTGGAGGCTCCGTGGGGTCAGGATGCAGCTAGGAACTACCAGGCCCCTAGAACCAGAACCCACCTCCACCCATGGCCTCTCCCATCTCCCCCACCCCTTTCACAGCCCCCCACTGAGGACAGAGCCCAGCCCAGGGTCTCTAGTTCTCGTCTGCTATGAGTGAGGAAGTAACCAGAAACTTTCTAAAGCCCCTGGGATCCCTCCTTGCTCAGAGCAGCTGAGCTCAGACTGCTGGGACTCACCCTGTGACCTCCTTCAGGCTCCAGGTCAAGCTCCTTGTATTTCTTCAGAGCAAGCTCTAGTTTCACCTTCAGATCGATGGCATGCTTCAGGTGTCCACCGTGGGTCCCTGTGCGGGTGAACCGCTGCAAGACAACGGACAGATCACAAAAATCTCACGTAGGCCCCAAGGAGCCCACTGGGCCATTCAGGCATATGGCACGGCCTATAATACATAGAAGACAAGGACCCTGGGTAAAAGACAGAGCCCTCCCAGGGAGGAAATATCAGCCTGTCCCCCACACCTGACAGGCTCCATACCTTCTACACTCTCACCCTGCCCCGGCTCCTGGCCTCAGGGCAGGGCTGGGGGGGAATATGCCCCCCCCATGTGTGCATGCCTAAAGGTCAAGGCCAGCTTCCGGGCCTTACCTGGACCCAGGAGCACACGGCTGGTAGGTACTTATTCCGGACAAGCTTGAGTGCATCGCGGACTGCGTGGACGATGGCCAGGTTGTCCTCGTTCTCCTGCACTTTCAGGGCATCTGGAACAAAGCACAAGGGGTCACCAGAAGGATGCCAGCCTACACCTTCCAGTCCCCAGGTCAGACTGTGCAGCAGAGGCCATTATCCCCGACTCTGGGCACTGTCAACAGTGGACCCAAACCTGAAACCACGATGGAAATTTACTGTTTAATGATTCTGGATTAACACCAAAGCCTCCCCCCACCTGTGGCTACGACTCCTGTGACTCAATCACCACAGCTGGGATCACCCCTCGCCACCCTGAGAGGAAGACCACAAATGACCTCCACAACATGGCCTTCTCCTCTGCCCTCAGGACAGAGGCCCTGCGCAGTGTCCTCAGCAGCTGCCCGTCACCAGGCTGCTCCCCGCCCACGTGGACCTTTCCTGACGGGCACTGCTCTCTTGCATGTCCTCTGCACTGCAGAGGTGTCTGGGGAGGGGCCAAGCATGAACACTGCTGTGGCTTTCCGGTGTGCCTGCCTTGAAGGTTTCTCATGCCTCACAGGCCCTCCAGGGCCACCTGAGGCACTATAACAGCTCTCAGGGCTAGCTGCCTGTCGTGGCCCAAGATCTCTGCAGCTCGGAAGCCCACCTGTCCCTGGTGGAGGAATGCCCACTGCACTTGCCTTCAAAGGAAAAAGTTCCCAAAAATAGCAATCCCAAGCTGCTACATACCTCCAGAGTCCCCAGCAACCCCCCATCCCATGTGGGGAATAGGTGTACATGTGAGGAAGCTGGAGCCGAAGGTGACAGAAACCCCATCTCTGCACCCCACAAAGTGCCAGGGCCAAATGTGGCTTTGTTGCCATCCCAGCCATCATGAACAGAGCAAGAAACCATTCCTTGGCCACATTTTCCTCTCAGGCAAGGGTAGAGGATGCCTGATCCCTGATGCTGCATGGGACCGTAAGAGACCTGCATACTGCCCCAGGACTCCCCAGTCACTCAGAGCATCAGGCCTGGTTCCTACCATGAGCTACAAGGAGGTCTCAACACCCCTCCTTCTAGCACTTTACATAGACCTTGGGGATCAATCGATGGGGTTGGGGCCACCATGGGATAGCAGTGAAGTATGTGAGCTCTCAGAGGTGTCCCCATGGCCATGACGTGTGTCCCAGTACAAAGGCCCAAAGAGAAGGAAAAATTTGATGGTACCCCAACCCAGCCCTTCCCAAGGAGGCCATTGGAGATCCAAGGCTGTTTGGCCTTGGGACACCCTGGGTGGGATGGCACTGGAGGGGTGGGAGACCCTGGCGGAGTGGCCCGACCAGCCGCCCAGACTCAGGGCAGTGGGGCACTGAGCAGCACCCCAGGCGGCAGGTACCTGAGGAGAGCTCCACATCCAGCGTGTACTTGTGTGAACCCAGGCCATGTCTCCGCACAAACTCCTCCTGGTTGCTGTCCTCGTCCTCGTCTTCTGAGGAGCTCTCCACAGCCGTCTGAGGTGGCGACGCCCCACCTCTGGCAGCTCCTGGGTACTGTGCCGAGGTAGGGAGGTCCCTGCTGCAGCATGGCTGTTCCTCGTCCTGAGGCTCAGGCAAGCCAGACTGGTGATGGGCTGGCCAGCCTGGGCTTGAGGAGCAAGGAACACCCTCACTGGACTTGCCAGGAGCCATGTCAAGGAATTCGGCCTCCACGCTCGGGCCAAAATCAAATGGCACCAGCAGCCTAAAGCAGTTCTCCACTTCTGTTAAGCAGGATTCAATTTCTTCAGACATTTCTGCCAAAAAATTGAGACACTTGCTTACTGTGTCATAAAAAAAAAAGCGTCACTTCACTCAAAACTGCCCAAGGCCTGCTCCCCAAGGAAATCCCTTTGCAGCACCAGGCATGCTGCTGCCCACCGCCCGGGTGCGTGTATCACAGCAGCTTAACTGCTTGATAAACCACCCAGCTCAGCGGCTGGGTCTGGGAGGTCAATCTCTCCAACGCTGCTGAGTAATGACCTCAGGCAGCACTGTGCTGTGCCGGCAGCTCACGGGAGGCCACGTTCGTGCCACCGCACGAGAAACTTCTGGACAGCGAGTGGTCAGTGTGAGGCTACACCTCCTTCCTGGGGCAGCAGGCAAACCTAGAGATACTGCAGAGATATCGTGGTTCTAGACCACCACAATCAAGTGAACAGCACGATAAAGTGAATTTGCAATGAAGGGAGTCACGAGGTTTTGGGTTTCTCAGTGCACACAAGTTATGTTTATGCTACAGTGTAGTCTATTAGGTAGCAATAGCATTCTCTCTTAAAACAATACACCGATTTTATTTTAAAAATAATTTACTGCTTTGAATAGAAAATACTCATGATCATCTAAGCCTTCTATGAGTTCTAATAGCCTTCCTGGTGGAGGGTCTAGGGTCTTGCCTCAGTGTTGATGGCTTCTGATTGCACAGGGTGGTGGTGGCTGTCGGCTGAGGTTGTGCCCATTCTTTTTTTTAAAAAATAATTATTTATTTTTTATTTTATTTATTCATTCATTAATTTTTTAATTTGACCAGAGAGAGATAGAGGGTGAGAGTGAGAGAGAGAGAGAGAGGAAGTGAGAAAGCAAGCCACCAGATTCAGGACTTGAACCCTGGTCAGCCACATGGGAGTGTCCAGCGCCTTAACCCACCACACCGCCGGTCCCAGTTGTGCCCATTCTTAAAATAAGGGAACAATGAAGTCTGCCATATCAGTAGACTCTTCTTTGCACGAAAGCTTTGTCTATAGCACGTGATGCTGTCTGACAGCATTTTATCGAGGGCAGAACTTTCCAAACTGGAGTCAGTCTTTCCAAATCCTGCTGCTGCTTTATCAACTAAGCTTATGTAATATTTTCTAAATCCTTTGTCATTTCAACAATGTTTACAGCATCTTTACCAGGAACAGACTCCACCTCAAGAAACTACTTTCCTTGCTCATCCATAAGAAGCAACCACTCGTCCATTAAAATTTTACTGAGATTGCAGCAACTCAGTCGGTCTTCTGGCTCTGCTTCTAATTCTGTTTTTTGTTTTTTTTAATCTGCTGGAGGGTGCGTGTACTTGTCAAACAGAAACAGAGAGTGAGGAAGGGAAAAAAACCCCAACAGGCATGGTCATACTGTAATTTCTCCTCCTCTGCTTCTCCAACCTGTTGGGATTTGGAGGACTCGAGTACTCGCGCCTGGTGTGTTTTTCAAATTGTCAGGTCTGGGATGCAAATCGCTCCGTTGGCCATGTGGGATCCGGCTCCCTTACTCCCGGGCCATGAGTCCAGCCCTCTAATTCTAACTCTAGCTCCTGTTTTTTCTGCCACATCTCCAGTTACTTCTTCCACCAAAGCCTTCAACCTCTCAAGTCATCCATGTGGGTTAGAATCAATTTCTTCCAAATTCCTGTTTTTATTTTGTTATATGGCACATGTGCTCCCCACAGTGAGAGAAAACATGAGAAATCACCACCCAGCGGGTGGCAATCCCTTCTCTTCCAGTCTCCTCTCAGAACTCGAGTCGTGCAGCTGGCCATGTGGGATCCAGCACCTTAAACTCCATGCCACCTGATGGCCTCCACCAAACTCCTGCTAATCTTGATGTTTTTATTTCTTCTCATGAATCATACCTTTTTCTTTTCTGTAGGTCATGTGTGCTCACAGGAGAGAGAAAGAAAAGTGAGAAAGCATCACCTACAGGGGGTGGCCACCCCACAGTCCCTTCTCCTCCCTTCTCTCCTTAAGATTTTGGGCAAGTACATGTTTTTTCCAAGCTGCTGCATCAGGGACTTAAACTGCACAGTCAGCCATGTGGGATCCAGCTGCCTTAGCCACACCACTGCCTGGCCCCAAATCATGTTTTTAATGGTATCAAGTAGGTGAATCCTTTCTAGGTTTTTTTGTTTTTGTTTTCTTTTAATTTTGCCAGAGGACACACGCAGTGGCCAGAGAGAGATGGGGGGTGGGAGAGTGGTCATGCCACAATCTTCTCCTTCACTTCTCCCACCTTTTGGCATTTTGGGCATCCACACTCATGTACTCAGGTTGTTTTTCAAGCAGTGGTTCTGGGATTCAAGCGGCAGGATGGGCCACCTTAACCACTATGCCATGGGTTGGCCCTGCAGAAGGTTTTCAATTAATTGACTTTGTCTAGATTCATCAGAAGAAGCACTATCTAGAGCAGTTATAGCCTTACAAAATGTTTTTCTTCAATAATAAGATTTGAAAGTTGAAATGACTCTAGATTCACATGCTGCAAAGAAAGTTGTGTTAGCAGGGATGGAGATAACAGAAATCTGTTCATCTCCATCAGAGTTACTGGGAGGCCACGAACATCATCAGTAATATTTTGAAGGCAACCTTTTTTTTCTTCTGAGCAATAGGTCGTAACAGTGGGCCTAAAACATCCAGTAAACCATGTTGTAAACTGATGTGTTAGAATCTAAGCTTTGGTATCCCATTTATAGAGACAGGCAGAGTAGATTTAGTGTAATTCTTAAAGACCTTGGCATTTTTGGTATGGTTAATGAATGCTGGCCTCAGCTTAAAAACCACTAGCTGCATTAGCCCCTAACGAGACAGCCTGTCCTTTGAAGCTTTGAAGCCAGGCACGCTCTTCTCTCTAGCTAGCAAAGCCCTAGATGGCACCTTCTAATAGCTGTTCCATCTGCACTGACAATCTGTTTCTTGGTGCTCCTAGCGAGGGCCCTGGATAACCTGCAGCAGCTTCTATGTGAGCACTTGCTGCTTCACCTTGCACTTCTCCGTTAGAGATGGCTTCTTTCCTCAAACCTCATGAACTAGCCTCCCCAAGTTTCAAACTTTGATCTGCAGCTTCCTTGCCTCTCTCAGGCTTCACAGAATGGAAGAAGGTTAGGGTCTTGCTCTGGATTAGGCTTTGACTTAAGGGAATGTTGTGACTAGTCTGATCTTCCCTCCACACCATAAAAACCTTCTCCATCTCAGCAGTAAGGTTGTTTTGCTTTCTGATTGTGTTCGATGGAGTAGCACTTTCGATTCCTTTAGGAATGTTTTCCTTGCATTCACAGCTTAGCTAACTGGTACAAGAGGCCTGGCTATTGGCTTATCTTGGCCTTCAAAATGCCCTCGTTAGACTTAACCATTCCTAGGTTGTGATTTAAAGCAAGACACATCTGCCTCTTCCTTTCACATGAACACTTACGGGCCACTCTAGGGTTATTAGTTGGCCAAATTAAAAATACTGTTGCATCTCAGGAAAGCCGAAGGAGAGGGTCCAAGATGAGGGGTTAATAGAGGGGTTTGACTAACACACACATTTATCAATTAAGGTCTTCATGGTGCCCCAAAGCAATTGGATAATGGTAACATTGAAGCTCACTGAACATACATCATCACGGCAGATACGATAACAAACATGTTTGAAGTACTATGAGAATTACCAAGATGTGACACAGACACAAGAGGTGAGCCATGCTGTCGGAAAGTTTTTTTTGACTCAAGGCAGAGTTGCCATAATTTGTAAAAAACACAATACCCAAGAGGAACAATAAAACAAAATGCAATACAACGAGGTATGTTTGTATGATGCCATCATCATGCCACATCTCCCTGGGGCTGAACCCGCTCTCCCCTGGCAGCCTGCTGTTGTCTCCGGGGCACAAATACTGTAGGCTTCTCAAAGGCCTGGGTTTGCCAGAAGTAGCCTTGGGCAGGGCCACATCTGGGCCCAGAGTGTGCCTCCAGGAAGATTTCAGGCACAGGAAGAGCCCCTGAGACCTGAAGGCTGAGCAGAAGACCCATCTCAGCCCATCTTAAAAGACACTCTGTGGGTGGCATGGCACCCCTGGGTCGGTATCCTGCATTCTTCATATCTCGCTTGTGCCTCTCACAAAAGCTGGCTTCCAGGAAAGAAACGGTGGGTTTTTTTTGGGAAAAAGCCAAGAGCAAATGAGGGCCATAAGATGGACGTTCAAGAGGGCCTTCAGCCAGACCATGTAACTCGGACCACTGCCTGGATGCACATCTGCACTCTCCGGTCTCTTCACCTCTGTCTGAAGCTGCTCCCAACAGCTGGTCATAGGTGAACATGACCACCAGAGGGCGAAGGAGAGGCACAGAAAACCTATAGAGGATCCTCCAGGGTAAGTGGGAACCAGGTATCCCTCAGCCCTCAACCAGATCCATCTCCACCTACCTAGCCTGTCTGTTCACTTGGATCTCCTGAAGCCGGGAACTAGGACCTAGAAGGGGCCCTAGGACTAGGGAGACGGGCAGGCTGGACAAAGCCCAGTGGCTGGCAGAGATAGCCCCCAGGGTGTTGGAAAGGCCCTTCTTGCAACCCCAGAACTTGCCTTCCATCTCCTTCTCAGCCTGCTTGGCTCTTTCCTGGTAGATTTTATTCAAGTGCTTCTGCTTCTCTTCTTCTCTCTTTCTTTCTGCCAGAGTCCTAGCATTAACATCTTGAAAATCCACCTGACATATAAAGAATAAAGATTAGGGGGACCAGGACCAGCAGTTAGCGTAATGGCTACGTCGGTGGACTCCCACGTAGTCTCCCGCAGTTCGAGTTCCGACCCGGTGGCTTAAACTCACACTGGGCGCATGTGCGTTCATGCCCAAGATCCTGAGAGGAGAATGGAGGAGAAGGGATTGTGGCATGGCTATCCCCCCTGCCCGGGGGGGGGTTTCTCGCTTTCTGTCTCTGTCTGTCTGGCGGGTGCACGTGCCCTATAGCAAAACCTTTCCAAACAAAGAAAAAAATAAAAAAGATTAGGGGGACCAGCAGGTGGCATGGTGGTTAAGGTGCTGGACCCTCCCACATGGCTGACCATGGTTTGAGTCCCAGACCTGGTGGCTTGCTTTCTCACTCCCTCCCACCCTCATGTCTCTCTGGTCAAATGAAAATAAATGAATAAATAAATAAAATAAAACAAATAATTAAAAAAAATAAAGATTAGGATTGTTTATAGAACATGAAGAAAATAAAAGTCAAAAACAGATCTAATAAAAGACCCACCAGTATCAGTGTGCAGCCAGGATCTCTACAGGTTGGCAATGCTACAGCATTTTAAAGCAAAAGGAAATGCACGTAACTATGCTTTCCAATCCCTGGAAACCTGGCACGTTTGCTAATTTATAAGGTAAAGACTTCCAGCCCCAAGGGCAACACAGGGGAGAGAGCAGTGTGCTACTCCAATTAGCAGCAGGGGCTGCTGACTGGACCCAGGGCCTAAAACATCTCCATAACTGGGGCGTGAGGGCACGCCACTGGTCTAGAGCCTCCAGGGCCGGGCCAGGCCACTGGCACGTGAGCCCTGAGCCTCCGGTAGGTGGGGCAGAGGGTGAGTGGAGTCTGGGCAGTGATGGTGTTGGGTCAGGCCATAGCAGCAGATCCTAGTGGGTTTCATCATGCCCAGCACCAGCCACATGGCAGGATCTGGGTGGAAACACAAAGTTCTGGACAAACCCGAGTCCCGAGTTCCAAGGTCATAGACACAGGCTGCATCTGAGAAGCTGAATTTTACTTCTTGTATCTTCTACACCCGTGGACACCAAGTCTGCAGGCACAGCTCCACCCACACACAGGGATGAGTTTCAGCTCTGAATCTTGAATCTGCTCGTCCCCTGTTGGGGAGTCCCAGACCCGACCCTCTGGTTACCCTCAGCCCCGCCCATCCCACGCCCACAGCTGGCTCAGCAACCTAGGTGCCCAGGTAAGACCATCTAGGCCCCTACTGTACATCGCCTAGTGTTGACCCTGTACTCAGACCCAGTAAGAGCATTTCCTCCCGTCTCCGCCAGGGTGACGTGTCACCAAGAGAGAACAGCACAGGATCCACCTACCTTTTTGTTGTGCCGTAAGAAGTGGTAGCCCAAGGCGAGCTTCTTATATGCCTCTCCAAACTTCTCATTCCACCCTTCAACTGCCTGGATGGCCGCCTGCTTCAGCCTCTGGGCCACCTCCCTTGGGGGTGGCAGGGGCTGCCCATGATCTGTGCCCAGCGTGAGCTCCAGGAACTCCTGGAAGTCAGAAATGACCAGCATCCTGAACTGGTGAGACCTGGCAAAGAGCTCATCCACAATCTGGAAAGCTGAGAGGCGGATCTCGGCGTGCTCCTGGTTCAGCTGGGTCATGAGCAGGCGATAGGCATGGCTAAGCTGTTCCTCCGAAGACCTGGGGATACAAGTTGGCCTGACCCAAGCGCCTGAGGTTTTAAGGATAATTAAGTAAGTGGTCTCTGTGCCAGGACACAGGATCCACATGTGGCAGGGGCCACATGCCATCTTCCAATTTTCATCCTCCCTGTCTTCCAGAACAGAGTTACAATCTACTCACCTGGCTCCCCATGCCACCTACGCCTGTATGGCCCACAGCCAAGAATGTTTTCTACTTTTTTTTTTTTTTGAGAGGTTTTTCCACTATAGGATGCATGCGCTCCCCAGAAAGACAGAGACAGAGAGACAGAAAGCGAGAAATCACCCCCCCCAGGGGGGATGGTTACGCCACAATCCCTTCTCCTCCATTCTCCTCTCGGGATCTTGGGCACACACGCACAAGCGCCCGGCGTGCGTTCTAAGCCACCGGGTCTGGGATGCGAACCGTGGTCGACTCCGTGGGAATCCAGCGACATAGTCATTATGCTAACTGCTGGTTCCCAAGAATGTTTTCTACTTTTTTTTTTTTTGAGAGGTTTTTCCACTATAGGATGCATGCGCTCCCCAGAAAGACAGAGACAGAGAGACAGAAAGCGAGAAATCACCCCCCCCAGGGGGGATGGTTACGCCACAATCCCTTCTCCTCCATTCTCCTCTCGGGATCTTGGGCACACACGCACAAGCGCCCGGCGTGCGTTCTAAGCCACCGGGTCTGGGATGCGAACCGTGGTCGACTCCGTGGGAATCCAGCGACATAGTCATTATGCTAACTGCTGGTTCCCAAGAATGTTTTCTATGTTTTTAAGAGGTTGACAATTATCAGATATCAGTGCCTGTCAGTAAGTTTCACTGGAACACAGCCCACCCATTCATTTACACTGTCTATAGCTGCTTTCACAGGTAGGTGGTTATAATGAAAACCTGACGGCCTGTAAGGCTGAAAGTATTTACCATCCTGCCCCCTACAGACAAAGTGTGTTGCCCTCTGCAGACACAACATACTGTTTAGCTGGGAAGCCACCCCCCCTTCCCCCACAGCATCCCTCTGCAGGACACGGAAGGGGAAAGGCTGACGAGCTCTTTAAGGATGGATTCCTTCAGCCCCTCTTCATTGTGCCTCTACCTGGCTATTGCGCCCTGTAAACCAGAATAGTCTGGAGGTTTTCCAAGATGTGCAGGACATGTTTCCAGAGTCTGAGAGGAAGGAGTTTCACTTCCTGGCTCTCTGGCAGACTAAAGATGCTCAACAGAGCTCCCAGCCAATGCTTTTCTTGAGGGAGACAAACAGGGATGGACTTGTCCTAAAGAAAAAGCAACTAGCCTATCCCTTACTTAATTCTCGCCTTTCCACCTTCCAATAATTATGAAAAACAAGCGCATTGTAAGTTGCATATGCATACTCAAGGACTCAGAAGCTGCATGCCTAATACACATACCCATACACGCATACACAGGCATGAACAGACGTACCAACTGCAGGATCCCGATGGGCTCTCCTCCACATTACACACCACCCACCGGGGACCACTGCCCCAGACCTGACACCCTCAGAGCTGGGACCTGCTTGGCTCTGGGAAAATGTCCCACGTGAGTTCTTCGGGTGCCTCTTTCTCTGGCGGATCGAATGGAAAGGCTAAGGTAGATGTAGGTGGGCAGTGGGCCTGAACCCTAGGGGAAGCCCCACAATCTCTCAGGTGTGTCATATGCTCTCCGGGCCAGCCAGGGATCACAAAATGTTAAGCTTTAAGACATACTTGCAAATTTTCTTCAGTTCCTTCATTTTCTCAGGATTCAGTTGGGGTTCTCCTGAAGTTGTGAGCTCTTCTATCAGCTGTGAAAGTTTTTGATCCATATCTAGAAATATGGAACATAGAGATGCTAAATTACTATCAAATACTTGACAGTTCTTGGTTTTCTTAACAAATGTTTACTGAGCTCCACTAAATACTGAGCAACCAGGAGGGCCCCGAGGCTGGGGTCCTTATAACTTTATTTTGGTGACATGACACCTTGGGAAATATAACAGTTCGAAGGTTGAAGTCTAATGAGGCCATTTAAAATAGTAACTACAAAAAGTTTCACCAAACCTTAACTCTGGACTTCTAAAACCCTAGAGGAGTGGGACATGTTGTAGCAATGGTAATATTTGTCATCTAGCAACGCACCTACTGTGTTAAATAAATAAATATAACTGCCTAAATTGTATCTAAAGGAACTTTCCCCAAGCTTGACCACGATACAGTTTCCCTTACTCACTCACATTTCACAGGACAGCCTCTCTAATGGCTGTAGATGGCAAGAGGAGCTGAGGATGTTTTTGAGACTGAGCCACCTGAAGAGCAGGTGCAGCACTATGAAGCAGGATGATCAAAGGTGACAGCACCGAGCACATAGTAGGTGAGCAGGGTCGGGAATGCAGGTTAGGATAAGGCCAAGGTGGGGTTCAACCAAGAATCTAGAGCAGAAGGAACGTTAAGAACAGTCACTTGAGGGACCAGCAGTTAGTGTAACGGCTATGTCGCTGGACTCCCATGTAGTCAACCACAGTTCCCATCCTGGACCCGGTGGTTTAAAACTCACGCCGGGCACATGTGCGTGCATGCCCAAGATCCCGAGAGGAGAATGGAGAAGGGATTGCGACGTGGCCATCTCCCCTGGCGGGTCATTTCTCGCTTTCTATCTCTCTGTCTCTCTGTCTGGCGAGCCCACACGCCCTATAGCAAAAACCTCTCTAAAAAAAAAATATATATATATATATATATGTGTGTGTGTGTGTGTGTATAAAGGACAGTCACTCGAGGGAAAGGCCCAGGTAAATCCTAGCTGAGCGTGAACCAAGGTGGGGGTGGCGTCGGGCACTCGGAGGCTGTGCGGGAATTAGCAGTCAGGAGCCAGCGGCCACTCCTCCCAGGTAAGAACCCTGAACCCCAGGCTTCCCTGTGACAGGACCGGGCGCGGTCGGCTGGGGCTCG
>NW_006159856.1:370720-371032 GCF_000334495.1 Tupaia belangeri chinensis | reverse complement strand
GGGTCAGAGACAAGCTCAGACCGCAGGCATCCCCGGCTCCCGCCGCAGCTCTCTGTCCACGCAGGGACTCTAAGGTCAAGCCCCGCACAACCCTGCCCCGCAGCTCGACTGCGGCACCTACCCCGCGACAGCTGAAGGCCTCGCCGCGCCCCTTCCGGCAGAGGACCCGCCCACCCTCACGTGCCCGAAAGCTCCAAAGCCATTGGCTCGCTTTGGTCCGGCGGCGCGGGAGCGGATGTCAGCCCCGCGCGGACCGCACCTACGATGTACTGGCCGCTCTCGGCCTCCTCCTGTCCCCTCCCGCGGAGGCCC
>NW_006159856.1:367613-370700 GCF_000334495.1 Tupaia belangeri chinensis | reverse complement strand
CGCGGTCGTGAGCGCCGGGGGCGGGGCAGTCTCAGAGCGCGCCGGCGTGACCCTTGCCCCCCAGGAATGATAGCGAAACTGAGGCCCAGAGTGGGTGTCTCCGGCCGCGGTCGCCAGAAAGCTAAACCGTCCACAGGCCCTACCCCTGAGACGGATGGGCGAGGATCGCCCTGGTGGGAGCCTTGGAGAGTCTTTCTCAGGGGCGTCCGTGCTGCTTGTGGGTCGGGGTACAGGACGCAGGTTGGGGGCCGGGGTAATGACGGGCGGGAGACTGGGGATGCTGTGGAGGGATACGGGGCGGAGCTTGGGGTTCGCGCCCGGGGCGGTCGCGCGCTTGAGATCGGAGAGGCCGGGAGAGTAGCTGCATCCCGGATAGAGGGTCGGGTGGAGACAGGTACACAGCCCCGCGAGGCTCTTGGTCTCCCAAGGATCTGCGTCCCCGTCGGCACCCCAGCCCTGCCCTGGTCAGGCCTTGAGTTCATCTCGAGCATCTACCCTCGTCCCAGTCGCGTCTCCTGGCAGCCCACCTGTGCCTTTTCTCCCACGCACAGCATTGTCCTTACGGTGCTCAGGCCTCAGAGCCTTTGCGCTCAGTGCGCTCACCCTCCAGGCCTCGCTTTCCCCTGCTTCGGAGACCCTCCTCTGGTGTGAGGCAATGTGGATCTTCTGTGCTCAGCGTCATGCCAGGCTCTAATCAGGTATTCGGTGAACAGGTCTGCTGTTATTCTGTGCCTAGGGCGGCATCAGTGTCCACAGAAAGTTTTGTGCACAAACGTTCGTAGCAGCATTATTTATAATAGGAAGAAGTGGAAATCCAAGTGTCCACAGGCAGATAGATAATAAAGGGTGGCCTATCTTTTTTTAAAATTTATTTTATTTAATTTTATTCATTGTCATTATTTTATGTTTTTGAAGTTGACCAGTGAGAGAGAGAAGGAAAGTGAGAAAGCGAACTGCCAGATCTGGGACTCAAACCATGGTCAGCCATGTGAGACTCCAGCTGCCTTAACTACCACATCACCTGCCAGCCCCAATAAAGGGTGGCCTATCTTCTTTTTTTTTTGAGAGATTTTCACTGTAGGGCGCGTGCGCTCGCCAGACAGACAGAGACATAGAGACAGAAAGCGAGAAATCACCCCCCGGGGGGGATGGTCACGCCGCAATCCCTTCTCCTCCATTCTCCTCTCGGGATCTTGGGCACGCACGCACACGCGCCCGGCGTGAGTTTTAAGCCACCGGGTCCGGGACACGAACCGCGGTCAACTACGTGGGAGTCCAGCGACATAACCATTACGCTAACTGCTGGTTCCCTAAGGGTGGCCTATCTTTACAATGAAATATTAGCCTTGAAAAAGAGTAAAGCAGGATTTCATTCTACAACATAGTGGAACCTTGGAAACAGCTTCATAAAACAATCCCATTCTCAAAGACCACACAGTACGTGATCTCGTTATACTGAACATCCCATTATACTGAACGTCTGGAAAGTAGATAGATTCCTGGTTGCCTTAGGGTCAATCTGTGCTGTGAGGACAGCGAGGTGTGGGCCACCTGGCCAGGGAAGAAGCCACACCTGGTGGAGAGTTCAGCAGACAGGAGTTTCTTTTGGGGTGATGAACATGTTCAGGGATTAGATGGTGGTGGTAGTTGCACAACCTTGTTCGTATACTAAAATCCATTGAAATGGTATGTTTTCAAAGGGTGGGTTTTATGATATGTGAAGTATATCGCAATAAAGCAATTATTTGAAAAAGAAAAAGAAGGAAGCCAACAGGTAGCATGGTGGTTAAAATGCTGGACTTCCACACCGCTAACTGCGGTTTGGGTCCCAGACCTGGTGACTTGAAAATCATGCGGGGCCCATGTGTGTGCATGTCCAAAATCCTAGGAGGAGCATGAAAGAGAAGGGATTGCAGGTGGGCATGCCCTCTGAGGGTGATTTCTCACTTTCCCTCTGACGGTTCTTATGGCAAAAATCTAAAAAATAAAAAAAGAAGGAAGGAAGGAAAAGATGGGGTAAGCACCCCAATTCCCTGGCGCTTCTGTCCCACCTGGAATCTGATGGGTTTACTACCTTAAACCACCAACCCCATCTTCTCTTCTGGGTAGTTCCTATTCCCTGCCTCATCATCACAGCCAACCTCTGTCCTTTATTTCACTTGGCTCTTGGCAAACCCACCTGACTAGATCTCTGCCAGCTTCCTGCTTGCAGCCAACCCACAACTGTACCAGAGACTCCAAGGTTCTCCAGACACCCTTTTCCCCCTTTGCTCTCAGATCTCCAGCCTCCTTCCTTATCCTGCCTCCTGCTTCACAGAAAACTCAGCCTGGAACGCCCTCGGACCCTGCCTCATGTACCCCACTGCCCCTGTGTCACCAGCCTTTTCCTGTGGGAGGGATCCAGGCCTTGTGGCTTGCTCCAAATAACCAACTAACAATTTTCCTTTGTGGGGCCAGCAGGTTGCATAGTGGTTAGGGCACTGCACTCCCACCTGGCTGAGAGCAGTTTGAATCTTGGACCTGGCTGGTTCTCACTTTCTCTCATCAAATTAAATAATAATAATGAAGACAATAAAATTTTGGGAACCAGCAGATGGCGTGGTGGTTAAGGCGCTGGATACTCCCACATGGCTGACCACGGTTTGAGTCCCAGACCTGGTGGCTTACTTTCTCTATCTTTGGTCAAATTAAAATAAATGAATGAATAAATAAACTTAATAATTCTTTTAAAAATTTTTTTTCTTAAATTTGTTTTGCCTCCTATAGTGATCATTTTTTGATCTACTAGATTGTTCTCATTAGCATAAAAGTATGCTGTCTCTCCTATATTAACAAAACCCTTCTTATCCAAATTACCAATTCATTGCATTTTTGCTTTGCTTTGCAGCAAAGTTCCTAGAAAGAGCTGTGCGTTCACCCTGCACCTCAATTTGCACCACTAAACCTGTGTCCACACCGTTCACCAGTGAGGTGTGAATTGCTAAGCCCAGTCTCCAGTACCATAATGCCTGTGGGGTGTCCTGTGAGCCCTCATGCTCCAGACCTGCCACAGCCGAACTGCCTTGCCCTCTCCCCCGTTTTTATCGG
>NW_006159856.1:334576-367495 GCF_000334495.1 Tupaia belangeri chinensis | reverse complement strand
GCGCTGGATACTCCCACATGGCTGACCACGGTTTGAGTCCCAGACCTGGTGGCTTACTTTCTCTATCTTTGGTCAAATTAAAATAAATGAATGAATAAATAAACTTAATAATTCTTTTAAAAATTTTTTTTCTTAAATTTGTTTTGCCTCCTATAGTGATCATTTTTTGATCTACTAGATTGTTCTCATTAGCATAAAAGTATGCTGTCTCTCCTATATTAACAAAACCCTTCTTATCCAAATTACCAATTCATTGCATTTTTGCTTTGCTTTGCAGCAAAGTTCCTAGAAAGAGCTGTGCGTTCACCCTGCACCTCAATTTGCACCACTAAACCTGTGTCCACACCGTTCACCAGTGAGGTGTGAATTGCTAAGCCCAGTCTCCAGTACCATAATGCCTGTGGGGTGTCCTGTGAGCCCTCATGCTCCAGACCTGCCACAGCCGAACTGCCTTGCCCTCTCCCCTGTTTTTATCGGGTGATATGCACCTTTCTATTTACTCCGGCCCATAAACTAACCATCTGGACCTCTCTTTACCCCATGTCCAATCTGTTTATAAATCAGGACAACCCTGCCTTCCGGATGCACCCAGAATCTGAGCGCTTCTCACCGCCCACTGCCACTGCTAGGTCCCGGCCACCACGCAGGAGGTCCCTGCAGTTGCCTCCTGTCTCCCACTTCTGGCCTTCTACCCCTGAAGTCCATTCACCATGCAGCAGCCAGAGTGACCCTTGAAACTAGAGTCAGATAACATGACTTTTCTCTACTCAAAACCCTCCAGTGGCTTCCATCCCAAACAAGCAAAAACACACCTAGTCTGCACTTGGTGTCCTATCTCCTCCCCCTACCTGCTCAGCTCTCTGACCTGTCCCCTCCCTTGCTTCACTCCCACCCCCCAGTATCTGCAAGGCTTCTTACTCCCCACCTTTAGCTAGCCTTCTAGCTAGTTGACTTCTGCAACCCTTTATCCCCTTATCTATAGGAACCCTCCCCTCCATATCTTAACCTGCCCTATATTTTGCCACAGCACTTGAAACCTATCACACAGCGCTTATAATCTTATTTGTTTATAGTGTATTTTTTCTCTTCCCCTCCCCCAGAACATATGTTCCAAGAAAACAGGGATCTTTGTTTTGTTTCATGACTCCAGATACATGATTAGGTGGCTCAAATTTGTTGAATGTTGAATTAATAAATAAAATTAGAAAGTCAAGATGAATCATGGTGGAAATTAGAAGATATTTTAAAAGAACCAAGTGAAACTTTCAGAAATGATAAAACCCAAGCAGGATAAACACAAAGAAACCACCCAAGGCATATCATCAAATTGCAGAAAACTAGTGACAAAAAATAATCCTAAAAGCAGTTAGAGAAAAAAGGCAAACTACCCACAGTTACAAAGATAAGAAACCACAAGTTTTTTGACTGAAAAAAATACAAGCCAGAACACAGAACGTCTTTAAGCAGAAGTAAAACATCCTTAAAAAATGAAGGTGATACGGGGCCAGCGGATGGCGTAGCAGCTACATTGCTGGACTTCTACACGGCCGACTGCAGTTCGTGTCCTGGACCCAGGGGCTTGAAACTCATGCCAAGTGCATATGGATGCGTGCCCAAGATCCTGGGAGGGGAATGGAGGAGAAGGAATTGGGGCAGGGCCTTTCCCCCACAAGGGTGACTTCTCACTTTCCCTCTGTTTCTCTCTCTCTTCTCTCTCTGGTGAGCTCACTATAAGGTAAAAACCTGCAGCCCCTACCCCTCCCCCCCAGAAAAAAAGCGAAGGTGATATAAAAACATTTTCAGTTAAATAAAAGCTGAGTGAATTCATGACTAGCAGATTTGCAGTACAGGAAATGCTATATAGGAAGTCATTCAGATGAAAGGAAAATGATACCAGATGCAAACTTTGATCTATAAAAGGAACAAAGAGTTTTATAAGTGATTTTTTAAATGTGGGTAAATATATTTTATTTCAGAGTTCTTTTATAGATCATTGACTGCTTAAATAAAATATAACAATGTATTGAAGGGCATATAACACCTACGGAGGAACAAAAATTATGACAATAGTAGTCCAGCAGAGGGGAGAAATGGTAGCATATATTCTAAGGTTCTATTTTTACAGGCAATGGTATTATTTGAAGGGACACTGATAAGTTAAAGTATCATCCTTAGAGCAACCATAAACAAAGGAGGTATAACTAATAAGCCCTCAAAGATAAAATAGTCATTTAAAAATACTCAATCCAAAAGAAGGCAGGTAAAGATGAAAAAAGGAACAAAGAACAGATGGGACAAACAGAAAACAAGGAGCAAGCAAGATGACAGATTTAAATCCAACAACAATTACATATCAATGGTCCAAACACACCAGTGAAAAGACAAGAGACTGGGCTGGTCCTATAGCACAACACATATGTGCAGCTTAGAGGAAGCCAGCTTCCAAAGGACCAACCAGGGTTTGAATCCAGCTCTTTCAGCTTGAAAACACATGTAGAGTACACACATGTGCCCAGGATCCTGACTGGGTAGAGAGGAAAGAGGACTGTGGTGTGACCAGGACCTGTTGGGTTAGCCATAAGGGATCTGGTTCTCTTAAGCACCAGGCCATAGGGCAGGCCAATTACTATAGATTCTATAGACATAAGAAAAAAATAGGGTGTGTTTGGACAACTTTATATCAACGAATTCTATGAAATGGATAACTTAGATGAAATGGACAAGTTCTTTGTTTTTTTTTTTTTTTTGGTGGGGTGGGGGGGAAGGTTTTTGCTATCGGGCACATGCACTTGCCAGAAAGAAAGAGACAGAAAGCGAGAAATCAGCCCCCTTGGGGGATGGCCATGCTGCAATCCCTTCTCCTCCATTCTCCTCACTGGATCTTGGGCACTCATGCACACGCGCCAGGCATGAGTTCAAGCCACTGGGTCCGGGACTTGAACCTGGTCGACTACAACCTGGGAGTCTATCAACATAACCATTACGCCAACTGCTCATCCCGAAATGGACAAGTTCTTTAATGGCAAAATTATCAAAACAAATTTTTAAAAACCTGATTAAGGACTATTAAAGCAACTGTAGCTTTTTTAAAAAATAATTTTTTTATTTAACTTTATTTATTGAATTTGGCCAGAGAGGGACAGAGTGAGAGAGAGAGAAGGAAATTGAGAAAGCAAACTACCAGGTCCAAGACTCAACTGTGGTCAGCCATGTGGGAGTCCAGAGCCCTTAACCACCATGCCATCTGCTGGCCCTAAAGCAACTGTAGCTTTAATAACTTTAATAACTGTATTAAAGTGAATAATTAGAAACCTTCCCCCAAAGAAAAGTCCAAACCCAAATTATTTCACTGGTAAATTCTACCAAACACTGAAAGAAAAAGAAATCACCAATTTTCACAAACTCTTGCAGAAAATACTGCAGGAAGGACCACACTCCAGCCTAATTTATGAATCTTGATACTAAAACCAGACAAAACCTTTTAAGACCACAGAGCAATAACTATCATGAACATCGTTGCAAAGCACCCCTAGAAAAGTACTAGCAAGTCAAATCCAGCAATATATAAGAAATACAATGAAATACTAGATGAGATTTATCAATGTACATTTTACAATTCAAAAACAATCCATGTAAGTCTCCATATAAACAGAAAAGGAAAATCATATAATAATATTATATGAAGAAATTTGATGACATCCATTCATAATAATAACTCTTAGAAAATTTGAGTAGAACTTTTCTCAATATAAAAGACATCTGCAAAATACTTGTGACCAACATCATACTTAGCTATAAAAGACCTAATGCTTTCCACCTAAGACTGGAAGCAAGGTAAGCATGTCCATTGTCACACCTCGTATTTAACATTGTACTAGTGGCTCAATTTAGTACAATAAAAGAAAAAACAAATGAAAAGCATAAAGAGTAGAAAAGAAGCAAAGCTATATTTATTTACAGATGATATCATTGTGCACACAGAAAATCCTTTAAAATTTACCAAAAGCCTACTAGAATATATGAATGATTTAGTATGGTCATGATATGTACAAGATCAATATACAAAAATCAATTATACAAGGGATTTCATTCAAAAAGTTCATAGAAAATGGTACTAAAATATGAGTTTACTTTGGTGGAAAAAAAACCTTAAAACCCATATATAATTTTTCAGATGTATTTCCCATGAACTTTTTGAAGACCCTCTGTATATATCTACATATCACCAGTGAATAATTGGAAGATTAAACTTTGAAAATATATTTACAATAGCATTAAAAATCATCAAATACTTAAATTAACAAAATAAGTGCAAATATATACACTTAAAACTATAAAACTTAGATGAAACATCTAAATCTAATGAGATACAGTATTAATGGGTTAGACAATAAATTAAGATTTCTTTTTTTAAACTTTACTTATTTTTAAATTGACCAAAGAGGGACGGGGAAGGGGCCGGGGGGTGGTGGGTGAGAAAGCAAGCTGCCAGGTCTGAGACTCAAACCATAATCAGCCATGTGGGAGTCTGGTGCCCTTAACCACCACACCACCTGCCAAACCCGATTATTAAGATTTCTAAGTCCCTGCTATGAACTGAATGGTGTCCACTAAAAATTCCTATGTTGGAGCCCTAATTCTCAGTATGACTATATTAGGAAGTGGGGCCTTCCAGGAGGTAGTTAAGGTTAAATGAGGGTTATAAGGATGGAGCCCTAATCTAAAGCCCTAGTCTGACAGGACTGGTGTCCTTATAAAAAGAGGAAGGGGGCCAACCCTATGGCCTAGTGGGTAAGGGAGCTAGGGCCCACATGGCTGACTGTAGTTTGAATCCTGGCCTGAAAAATATGACAGGTGTGTACAAGTGCATGCTCAAAATCCCAATAGGATGGAAAACTGGAGAATTGCAGTGTGATCACCTCATTGCAGGGGCTTTCTCCCTCTCCTCTCACTGTCTCTTTGGTGATTCTCTTTAGCAAAATAAATAGCTAAATAAAAAGAGGAAGAGACAGTAGAGATTGCTCTATCTCTGTACATTCACAGAGGAAACACCGTATGAGAACACAGTAAGAAGTTAGCCATTTGCAGGCCAAGAAGAGAGGTTTTATCAGGATTCAAACTTGACAGCACCTCCTCTAGAATGAAAGGAAGTAAATCTCTGTGTAAGTAACCCAGCCAGTGGTATTGTTATGGAAGCCCAAATAAACTTATTCATTCCCTAAATTGATCTACCATATCAGTGTGATTTCAACTAAAATTCCAGGAGGCATTTTAAAAAACTTCAGTAGACACTGATCACTCACAACCTGATTCTGCAATTTATGTGGAAATACAAAAGACCTTGAATAGCCAAGACAATCTTTTTTTTAAGTAAAACAAACTGGAGGACTTAAACTACTTGGTTTCAAGATTTGCTTTAAAATGACAGTAATCAAGAATGTGGTATTGGTGTAAGGAAGGACAGACCTAAAGGTCAATTAAACATAAGTGAGCATACAGACACAGACTCAAACTTATCATCAGGAAATCTTTTTTTTTTTTTTTTTTTTTTTTAAGTAGCCAGCAGTAGTCAATGGGGGAGAGAAACAATTGTTTTGAAACACATGAGACAGGAATGGGAAATAATCCTCAAACTCTTTCTCATGCCACACACAGAAGTCAATTTGAGATGCATTATAGACCTAACATAAAAGTCAAAGACCTAAACCTAAACAAGAATGGATAAACTAAATGTTCTAGAAGATTTAGAATATTGTGGCCCTGGAATAGACAAATATTTTTCAGAACATAAAAAAGCATTAACCATGAAAGAAAGAACTTCACTAAAATTAAAACCTCTGCTGATCAAATGACATTATCAAAGTGTATACATACATCTGACAAAGGAGATAGAGCCAGTATATGTAAAGAATTCCTACAAACCAATAATATAATTAAAAATGGGCAAAACCTTGAAGACATAAGAAAAACCAATCAGCATATCAGAAGGAGCTCTCAACGTCATTAGTATTGGAGAAAAGCAAATTAAAACCACAGTAAGACATTGTTACATGCCCAACTGGCTAACATGAAAAAGAATGACAACACCAAACGTTGACAAAGATCTGGAGCAACTGGAACCCTCATACACTAAGGGGAGTTTAAAATGGTATTGCCACATTGAAAACATTTTTGGTAGTTATAAACAATGCAGCAACATCATGACTTAGTAATATTCTACTTACAAAAGAAAGAAAAATAATGTCCACAAAGAGATGTGCACACAAATGTTCACAGCAGCTTTATTCATAATAGCCAAAAGACACGAGTCCCAAGAAAATAATAAACAAATTGTGAAATATGTCAACATAGTACTACTGCAACTACTAAGTAATACACCAAATAGGGACAACTGATATTCACACAGCAACACAGATGAATCTCAAAAGCATCTGAGTAAAACAAGCCAGACACAAAAGTACATACTCTATGATTCAATTTACATGAAGATACAACTAACCTGTAGTGATAAAATCAGAGCAATGACTACATGTAAGAGTTGTGGACAGCCTAGAGATAAAAAGGTGTGACACACTTTCTGGCCATGGTAATGTCCTACACCTGGGCTTGGATGATATTTACTTGTCAGGTATATATAAAAGATGTGTACATTTTAGTGTTAATTTTTACCTCAAAAAAGAAAACCACAGTGAGATCATTCTCACAACCAACAGAAATATCTAAGGATAAAGACTTCCAGTGCCATGTGCTGATGAGGATATGGAGCAGGCAGAACTTTGATCCACTGAGATAGGCAGAAGCTGGTGCTAACGCTGGCAAGCTGTCTCCATCTGCTCAGGTTAAACATGTACCCCGGCAATGTCACTGCTTGGTATTTTCCCACAGAGTGTGCATCCAGCAAAAGTCACGTGTCAGAGCATTCATAGATGGCAACTTCAATCTGGTAGTAACCCAGATGTCCACCCACATGTAGAAGGGGTAAGTCACTGTGCTCATTCCTCCAATGGACTGCTGCAACCATAATGGAATGAACTATATTGCTACATCAGGAAAGAACTGCCCAAGCATGAAGCTGGTCCACAGAAAACCATGCTGTGTGACTCCTCATGTTCAAGAACTGGTTGAGCTACTCTCTGATGATTAATGACAGATACTAGAATATTGACGGGGAGGACCTGGGGATTCCTCTGTGAAGACGGAACAGTCTGGGAGGTGGTCACATGAGGGCATAATGTAGAAATTAATTATGGGAACACTTGGACTGTGTGCACTTCATTACATTATACTTCAATGAGAGAGAGAGAGAGGGTAAGCAGGAGGCAAGGCCAGAGAAGACTGTTGTTTGGAATAGGCTGCAGTGCCCCAGAGCTACTCCAGCATCTCTCAGGAGTACAGGGTACAGAGTATGGAGCTGGCTTAGGGTAGCTCATTTGGGTTCTGGGTACAGTAGAGGATACAGCAGGGAACAGCTAACGTTATTCCACTGCATCCCTCTAGCCCCAACTCTGCCCCACCAGGCTTGGGGATGGAGGCACACATGCCAAGTCACAACCCTGTCAAAGTGCAGAGGTGTGGCCAGCACATATTATGCAAGTCACCATGAGACCCCAAAGCAGAACTTGAGGCAGCAATCCAGAGTGGGCACTACAGGTGTCTGCTTCAACTGAGGCCTGACCTGGGTGGGCACTTGTATCTGGGGTCCAGTGGCATGGTGGGCATAAAGTGGCCAGGGCAGCTGTCAGGGAGGTAGTAATAGGAAGGGAGCTAGGATGGACCCTAGAGAGTACTGTGTGTGTGTGTATGTATGGGTAGGGGGGAGTAGCAAAAGCCATAGCAGATAGCAGCCACAGGTCCCAGGAACCAGGAAGGGGGTCGACAGGAATCCAAGTTGGTCTATCAATGTGGTTCTACTCCCAAAATGGTACTGGCCAGGTTGGCAGGAGCAAGATGCTACCTCAGGACTCTATGCCCGGCCCCAAACTCCTGTGAAGTTTGTGGGTGGGTCTCCAGTTGTGCTGAGCCCCCTTTATGGCTGTAGCACACACAGCAAATCAGGCCCTGTGTGGGGTGAGCCTCCCTTTCCTGCTGCAGGGAAGAGCAGAGCACAACCCAACAGGTGTTAGAAAAGCAGAGCAGTTTCTGCCTCACACACAAATAAGAAATAGAAAACCATTTTATTAACATTTCTTACATTTACAGTTTATTAACTAATCAACATCAACATGCAAAAATAAGCGCTAAATACAAACCTCTACAATATGGTTTTGTGTAAACTACAATGGTTCATTTGTTTGAAAAGTCATCAGTATTTAATTCAACTGAACTATTAGTTTCTGTAATGAATAGTATTTAGACTCTAAAGTTATGGAACCATCCGGCAAGGCCTCTGCAGAAACTCGGTCCAGTGGATTTCCACGTGAATACATTCTCAAAGCAGGAAATAAGGCGGCACACGAAAGATGGGACATCGAACCTATGCACATACTAACACAGTCTGACAGACGTTGCCCACAAGGCAGGCAGGGCAGCCCTCAAGGCCAGCCCCCCCATGGGCTGTGGCACCGGGCATTTTGGCAGCAGCTCTAGAATGAAGTCATGAATGTCCCTCATGGCACTGCATCAGGAGTCACTGCAGGTCAGTCTGGTGCAGCCACCACTTCCTCCAGGCTGTGGCCAAGGCTTATGCGAGTCAGTGAAACACCAGCCCGTTTTCCACGTCTTGTCATTAGCAAAAGGGAGGAAATTGTGAGAAACACGGGGAAGTCAATTCCTAGTTTTGAAACGTTCTAAAGTTTCTCTCCGTGTTTAGATCAGTCTTTAAAGAAAAGTTTCCTTTGAGAGGTGAAAGTACTTTTCAGAATCATCAAATAGTTGACTTATGTTACAAAATCCTACCAATCAAAATGTTGTTTTCAAGTACAAACTTATTAAATCTTATTTCCTCTCTCCCTAAGAGTATTTGTCGTTGCTCACTGATCTTTGGTCGCAAGAAACAGAAACACCACGGCAGGCTAGAGCGGGGGGCAGGAGGGCGCAGTGGCCTCCCTGCCTGCCGCAGTCCCCTGGCCTCCGAGGCATGCGCTTGGCGACACAGGGCCTACATGATGTACACTTTCTCGGCTTGTGAGAAGTGGAAGACTTCTTTGGTTCTTGGGCAAACAACTTTATCATCTTGACGGATAGAAAGCAGAGACTGAAAAAAAGACCAGAAATGCATTAATAAGCAAATACAAGTTAGGATTTCCATTAAAACCTCATAAAATGAATTTATCAAGAAATATGCCATCTTATCTTACAAAGTTATTTCCTGAAGATACATCTGGTAAAGAAATACTGGGGTTGCTCATTCCCCCTTAGCCATTGTCAAAAGACAGTCAAGAGTCATGCACTAGAACAGATGGGGAGAAGGGTAGCCCTGCCCAGGTGCCTGGTCCCGATCATGCCATTCTTGCCCCTCCCACTCCTGGCCCCCTCACGTTGTAGCCGTAGACGTAGCCGTTGGGCAGCATCATGGGTGGGTTGTTCTCGTTCATAACATCGCCAGAGATCTTGCAGACCAGGCGGGAGTTGGCACAGTGAGCCATGGGCAGGGGCTGCGCCAGCTTGTTCAGGGAGCGGCTGCACACAGGGCAGTCAGGGCTCTTGGAGCTGCCATCCTCCTTGTAGCACTGTCTGTGCATTGGGTTAAGGAAGGTTGAGGGGAAGCTGGGGAGAGAGTGGTGACACAAGGCACATTGTGGCCAGGCACTGTGCCCTCCTGACCACAGGGACACCAAGGAGAAAACAAATGGCTATCTTTCAAAGAAAGGATAACACTACATTAAGAAAAAAGTAGCCTCACTGGAGACAAGAAAGCCAGAGCAGCTTCTATCCCCAGGGCACCGCCTGCACCAGGACCACAGGAACCCCACCCAGCTCATCCTCCCTCTGTCCTTACTTCCCCACCCCACAACCTCTCAAGGCAGGACAGGTAACACCCTTGAGACTGAAGACTTCTGGTGGAACCTCAGAGAAGGCAACAGGCAAACAAGTAGCTCCTTCTCTCCACTGCGTTCGACAGACTGGTAAGAATGGGGGGCTTGAGCCTCAATTCAAAGCCAACACAGCCAGGGCCCACAGTGGTCCCAGGACACACTCTACCACCTGGATTTAATCTCTGCCACATGCGGGGACAGGATCATTCACTCACAGGCAGAGAGTGAGTCAGGTCACAGGAAGAACTGATTCCTCCTCCACAGGATCTGCAACCCATTGTACACAGGGTCCGACAAAGGTGCTCTGTCTGGGTGACAGCGCTGCTGGATGACTAGGAGGCTGACAGCCAGGTGCGATGGGCAGAAACTAAGGGTCATTGCCTTTCAATGGATTTGAAAGGACCATGGATGCCCTTGACAGGAATCTGCCAAATGCAGACAAAGAGGGGCCCTCAGGTGGTGAGGTCAGAGTGTCACAGCTCTCTCTGCCAGAGGCACAACTACCATATCATGAACTAACATGAGAAAATGTGCCTTGGCTGCGATAGCACAGGGTCAAATGGATTTGAGAGAATCTACATCATAGGATTCTTGGAAATCAGATTCTTGGGAAAGCTATTCTGGATGGTTAATGTCCCAGCTGCTAGAAAACATGCAAACACTTGCTTTCAGATCAACATAAAGTTGATTTAAGACCTTGAGATGGAGATGAGCAATCTAGGTTTTCACAGGCCCGTGAAGACGCAACCAGTCATCCTCCAGACTGTCTCGACACAGGGCAACATGAGGTGAGAGCAATGGGAGAGAGCACCAGCTTTCACGACAAGGACAAGAGTGGTAAGGAGCAGAGTCAGTATAGGAAAATGCCACAGGGGATACGGTGTCTTGATTGCCGAGAGGCCAGCCTGTAGGGTGAGCGTGAACACAGAGTTGTTTCCCAGCTGGTGCAGTCTGTAGTTGTCATACCGGAACTGTTGGATCAGCATCCGCCACCGGGCTGGGTCCAGGAGGTCCTGAAAAGAGACAGGGTAGAGAGTGCTGGGGATCCTCCCAGGCCGCCCCCGGGAGAGCCAGGAGGAAAACTGTAAAGAGTGGGCTGGGGCTGGGGCAGGCTTCACAAACCCACACACTTCTGAGCACAGAAGCAACTCCCTTGAGCCTTAATTTAATATCTACTGCTGGAGTTGGCCTTGTGGGTCTAAGTGGTTAAGGGACTTAGATCCCTCACAGCTGACTGTGGTTTGAACCCCAGCCCTGGCAGCTTAAAAAGCACATCAGTCATGTGTGTGCACACATCCCCCAAAATCCCAATAGGATGGAGAAAGGGAGAAGGGATTGCAGTGTGACTATGCCCCTTTATGGGGGGTGTTGTCTCCCTTTCTCTCTGTCTCTGACAAACACACATGCCCTCTGACAATTAAGGAAAAAAAAATCCATTGCTGGACCGTTTTCTTACTTAACTTTCTGGAACATCTGCCTCCTCAAGAATCAACTACAATGACCCGGATCCTGTGGCCTTGTGACAAGAAAAGGCCTGACTGGGCTAGAAGGATAGCTTGGCACAGGCTGAGCTTCAAAGGATTTATGTTTCAATGGCAAAGTCTTACTTCAGAGAAATAATTTGTTAAATGGAAAAAATCAATTCTACCTTGAGTAAAGCATCACAAAACAGTAAGTTAAATTTGGTTAATGTCTGTCCTTAAAATACCTTAGGTTTGGGACCAGCAGGTGGCGTGGTGGTTGAGGCACTGGACACTCCCATATGGCTGACCACAGTTTGAGTCCCAGACATGGTGGATCAGCATTAGCACCGGGCTTTCTCACTTTCCTTCTCTCTCTCTGTGTCTCTCTGGTCAAATTAATATAAATAAATAAATAAAATTAAATAATTATTAAAAAAAAAACACCTTAGGTTAAAAACTCAAAAAGATAGACATTAGCCTTTTGGAAAGTAGTGAGGCTGGGTGTGCCCAGGGGCTGCAGAATAAAACACTCTGTTCTTTGACAGAGACCAGGTTCAAGGCTCAAAGAAGAAACCTTGTAAACAACTTGAGCAAGGATTTGCACTTTATTTTTTGCCCCAGGAACTGAAACTGATGCCAGCAAGATGAGCACATGGGTGCATACATGGCTCTCGTGGCACTTCAGGTGAGAGGCGTGGAAGCTGCTGGGTCACTTGGTTGTGCTAGGGTCAGAGTACTGGGTTCCTGGTTAGTGATGGTTCATGACCACATCCTGCCCAGAGACCTGTATCAATCCACAAGGCCAGATAGCAGGGGGCCCTCAGCAGGGGAAGGGACAGATAAGCAGGAAAAATGGTGCCCAGAATCATGAACAACTACAGGACGAAACACTACCACCATGACCCCTGTTAGTGACCATGGAGATTCAGAGGCTCCAACATTTACAGATAAAAGACAGACAACATCAGTAAGAGAATCACAGAGCACTCCGGTGTAACTTCTGACTAAAAGACTGCAGAAAGGGAGAGAAAACAAAGGGGAAATGGGGAAGAAAGTAAGTGAAGGGACACTCCAGGGCCAAACTTCTAGGCTGAAAGGCTTCCTGAATCTTTACGGTACAAAGTTCTCACCAGCAAAATGGGATAAAACAGGAAAAGACCAACTTGGCAGGCTGAACAGGGGTGTCAGCTCCTTGCGTGGAAGTGTTTACAGACAAGACCTCAAGAGCTGCAAACACATCCCTGCTCAACCCAACGACATCTCGACTTAGCAGGAACCTGGTGTGACAGTGAGGCGACATTACCTTGTACGGGGAGATGTGTGTGTCTGGCGGGAAGGCCAGCATCCCCATGACTTGACGGACTTCGTCTAGCTGGCTCCCTTCAGCCTGACTGAAGTGCTTTCTTGCATGTCTGAAAAACAACATGTTTTGTTGGCATGTTTAAGTTTGCATTTTCATATTTAAGAATGTGAGCCAACAGTCTTTTTGGCAGAACTGATGTAAGAAATAAGCTGCTCACCCAGAGTAGCCCAATGGGTGGAGGTCTCAGAGGGCTCAGGACAGTACTAGGTGGGGCACACTGGGGCAATAAGAGCAGAGTCACTCAGCACACTCTCCTTGGGGACAGGACATAGTGCACCTCACAGAATCCCATTTGCAAACTGCACCTGTCCTGAGCTTTGAAGGTGATCCCCAGTGACAATGAACCCAGACCTCACACTGATTGCCTCCAGATGCTTCCGCTCTGTAAGGTCCAAGGGATCAATAGATGGTCCAGTCTTCTTGCCTGCAGCCCTTCCCTGATCTGCAGTGACTCCCCAGCACAATGTTCCCAAAGAGCAGAAGCAGCACTCAGGTCCACAGATCAGACTTCACAGCCAGTCCAGTCTGGCCCAGCCCAGCTCCAGGCATGCAGACACCACATGTAACACACTGCCATGTCATATGAAACTGACTCCCGACAGGCTGACCTGAGCCCGAGGAACTGCCAAGCTGCAGACCCTTCAAACTACAGACCCTCCAAACCACCGAGTAGATACAGCAGGCACCTGCATGTCTCCTTCCCAAGTGGGTGCTGGTGGCTGCTATCTCTCTGGCTGTCCTGAGAGAAAACCAGCACTCACTTATGCCCCTGGTCTACATCACCTGCACCCAGAATCCCCTGCCCCTGACTGGCCTTTCTGTTGCAGGGGTAATAGAGTGGAATCATGTGGCCCTAGACATAAGCCGGCACCAGTCTGTGTCAGAAACAAGGTGTGCCCTAGAATAATACAGGGTCCAGGAAGTGATGGGTGCTCATATGGCCTTGGGAAGACCATGATGTCTGGACAGACTGCAGGTGGCACGAGAGGGAACCACATGGCTGAAGCACTAAGTGATGGAGGAAAAAAGGGTGGAAGACAAGAGGCAGGGAAGCCAGTAGGGAGGGGGAGATGTTCAAGCTCCCGATGTGGCCACCTGAGTCCACCCTGCTCTCTGTCTGTTAGGATGAGTGGTGATGACAGGCCTCAGGCCCAGACGGCTATGGGAAGGGAAGGGAAAGGAAGCTGGGGGTGGGACACCTGTGAGACACCGTAAGCTTTGATCAGGTAGGTGGACACAAGTCTGAGTGGAGGAAGGAGGTTCCCACTGACGTCCTAATTCCATCTTCAAAGGCAAGACCAATCCTTCTGCTACTCACACAGGTTCATGGTGCAGCTCCCCCGACTATAAAGAATACTCCACATTCAGGTTCCCTACCCCCACCACTTTGGTTCCTCAGAAAGTCCAGAGAATATAATCCAACCAGAGTTGTTCAATGCCCATCTCACCCTCTCCCTAACCTGGGTAGAAGGAATCATTTAGTCTCTTTTGGTTACGTTTGTTCAACCTCTGAGTTCATCCAAAGTATAATCTAGCTTATACTGCATTTACTTCATAAATGAAAATCCTACATAGATCATCTTCCACATTGCTAACATCATTCTGTGAAGTCACATATACTACTTCCCTGATCTAAAAATCCTGGCGCCAAGAAAAACACAGAAAAAAAAGTAGTTGATGACATTTCTCTGATCTTCTGAAATGAAACCACAGCACCCCCACCCAACAAACTGCACACCAGACGCTGGCTCAGGCACGATCTGGAGCAGATAAAATGGAAAACAACCCAGCGTGTGATCAGAGGCAACAAGTAAAATGAAACTGACTTCTGTAATGAACACTACGTAGCCAATGTAAGAAACAGTGACATCAAGTTTTAAACAAACAAATACACATAGCAAAAACACCCAGAAGGCTAAAAAAATATAAAGGGACTTCAAAGATTTGTGGAAAAAAAAAATGGATTTAAAAGATTAAAAATTAAAAGTACAAACTATTTCTCAACACAAACTCCATCCAAGTTCAAGACCTTTTTGTAAGTAATGATGCCAGCTAAATTGCTCATCTCTAAAGAACCAAGGGGACTGGGAATTTATGTCAATACAGTCTTTTTCACATTATTAACAGAAGAAAAATGGGTTGCCTTTGAAGTTTTGTTTTTTTTTTTTAAGAGAGATTTTTGCTATAAGGTATGTGTGCTCGCCAAAGAAACAAAAAGCGAGAAATCACCCCCCAGGAGGGATGGCCACGCTGCAATCCCTTCTTCTCCACACTCCTCTTGGGACTCTGGCAGGCATGCACATGTGCCCGGCATGAGTTTTAAGCCACAGGTCTGGGACTCCAACCACAGGTTGACAACATGAGAATCCAGCGATGTAATCATTATGCCATCTGCTGATCCCGATGAAGTTTTTTTTAAGAGGTTTTTTCCTATAGGGCGCGTGCACTCACCAGAAAGACAGAGAGACAGAGAGACAGAAAGAGAGAAATTACCCCCCAGGGGAGATGGCAACGCCGCAATCCCTTCTCCTCCATTCTCCCCTCAGGATCTTGGGCACACAAGCACACACGCCTGGCATGAGTTGAAGCCACCGGGTCCGGGACTCGAACCGTGGTCGACTACATGGGAGCCCAGCGACATAGCCATTACGCTAACTGCTGGTCCCTGAAAAATTTTTTTTTAAGTTTAGCGTCTTAGCCTGGTCATAGAAATACCTGAGACAAAAGTAGAGGTTTAATGATTCACAATTCTGCTGGCTGGAAAGACCAAAGGAATCACAAAATTGTGGACGACTTTTCAAGGCAGAGCAGAGTGTGGTCTGTATTCACACGGCTTGTTCGCTCTTCATCTGCCATTCTGATCTCATTCCCTCAAGCAGATAAACCCACCAGAACTCAATCACGTGGTTCCATCCTAGTAACATTATCATACCCAGAGGCCCCACCCTGGGACATCAAGAAAGACGTGTATTTACTTAAGTCTTTCACAATGCAATCAAGTTCCAACAGAGACTTTTCTAGGGGACAACCAATCACTGCCCACAAAGGCCAAATTCCAGAACGTGGAACTCTAGGGATAGATCATTATCCAAACCAAATTAGGAATTAAGTCAGAAGGAGCCAAATCAGGACTGTAAGGTAAATGCCCAATGATTTCTCATCAAAATCCTCACGAAACTGGGGCCAGCAGATGGTGTAATGGTTACGTTGCTGGACTCCCACATAGTCGATCACAGATCCTGTCCCGAAAACGGTGGCTTAAAAAACTCACATTGGGTGCATATGCGTGCATGCCCAAAATCCTGAGAGGAGAATGCAGAAGGGATTGCAGCATGGCCATCCCCCCTGGGGAGGGATTTATCCCTTTCTGTCTCTATCTCTGTCTCTGGTGAGTGCACATGCCCTATAGCAAAAATCTCTCTCTAAACAAACAAACAAACAAAATTCTCACAAAATTGACCTTGTTGGATGAAAGGAATGAACAGGAACATTGTGGTGTAAACACTCTGGTGAAGCTTTCCAGGGCATTTTTCAATTAAAGCTTCAGTTAACTTTCTCAAAACACTCTTTTTTTTTAGATGTTATTCTTCAGTCCTTCAGAAAGTCAACAAACGAAATGCCTTGAATATCCAAAACACTGTTGCCATGACCTTTGCTCTTGACCAATCTGCTTTTTCTTTTTTAAATTCATGAGCAAGGACATGCACACATGCACACAGATGTGTATGAGAGAGGTGAGAACCCTCCACAGAGTCTGACCAGACCACAGTTCCCTCCCTCTAGTCCTCCAGCCCACTAGCTCATGTATCTGGCGTGTTTCTGGCTGGCCAGGCTGGGGACTTGAACCAAGGTTGCCATGTGGGATCTGGGTTTTCTTCATTGCTGTGCCATGGAGCTGGCCCCTGTTTTGCTTTGACTGATCCACTTCTACCTCTTGGCAGCCATGGTGCTCTATCTTCTGGGTCACACTGGTAAAGCAGTGTGTCATCTGTTGCTATTCTTAGAAGAAAGGCTTCAGGATCTTGATCCTGCTTCTTTGAAATTTCCACTAAAAGTTCTGGTCTGGGGCCAGCCCCATAGCCCACTGGTTAAGTGCTGTGTTCAAGGAAAGCTGGATCCCACATGGCTAACTGTGGTTCGAGTACTGGCCTCATTGGCTTGGAGAACACATCAGGTGATGGAAGAGTGAGGACTGCGGCATGGCCATGTCCCAATGGGGGGTGCTTTTCTTCTCTCTCTGGAGAGTGCATATGTCTCTGTCAATTAAAAAAAATAAACAAATAAAATAGGGCCATCTGGTGGTATGACGGTTAAGGCAGCTAGATCCTACATGGCCGACTGCATGGTGTGAGTCCAGGACCTCGTGGCTTGGAAAACATGCTGGGCATGTGTGTGCACATGCTCAAAATTCTAAGAGGAGAATGGAGAAGAAGCTGCTGTGTGGCCTTCCACACTGGGGGTTCTTTTTCACTTCTCCCAAACCCCAACGTGTCACTCTCTGATGAGCACACATGCCCTACAACATACACACATGTATGCACGTATAAATAAATAAAGCAAGCTTGCTAGTTTTTGTACCCACTGAGCTGAAAGTTTGTTCAACTTTAATTTTTCAGTCAGAATGATGTAAACCAAACCAACTGGGATGTTGATGCTGTTGGCCATTGTTTCTGTTGTTCATCAGCAGTCTTCTTCAATTAGGGCATGACCAAAATTAATTTTTTCCTTGATAACTGATGTGGATGGTTGGCTGCTATGGGTATCAACTTGAATATCATCTTACGCTTTCTTATCCATTGTAAATTAATGATTATTTTTATTTTTTAATGACTTTTTAAAAAGTTTATTTCTTCCACAAATGAAAGAAATGGAGACAGACCTCCAAGAGGGTCCTGATGCCATGTTTCGCACCCAGCCTCAGCCAGCCCTGGATCCTGGACACGCACATGCCTGGCATACTCAAGGAGGTCCCCAGACACAAAACCAGAACCTTCCCACCTGGCTCAGCCTTGCAGAGCATCGTCACGTTTCACTGCTGAGCCACAGTCTAGCCCCGTAACCTGCTCTTTCTGGAGCACTGTCCCGAATACTTTTCACAAACCGCCAATGACTGCACCATTCTTCTACCCTTGCTTCATCACAAATGTTTGCTCTACAATTTTATCAGAATTTATGTTGTTTTGGTAGGAGCTCTTTTCAAACTGATGTCTTAGCCTGCTTTCCTTCTTAGCGTCTCAAACTATATTTTGTTCAGACATGATATAAGAAGGGGCCTCATAGCCTAGTGATTGAGAAAGCCTGGGAAACACACCAGGTGTGTGTGTGTGTGTGTGTGTATCCCCAAAATCCTGATGGGATGGAGACCATGGCCCTTGGGGTTGGGGAAGAGGTTACTTTTCCTTCTCTGTTTTTTCTGTTTCTCTCTGGTAAGCACATGTGTCCTCAGGCAGTTAGGGAAAAAAAAAGTCTTGGTGATGACAACACATTAGTATGAGTTTATTTTGATACAAAAAAGTTTGAAATGCATGCATAGCTTTTTCATAATATGCATTTTCTATGAACTTTTGAAGACCACTCATAACTAAACTACATGAGGCCAGGCTGAAGCGTGAGGCATCTGCTCAACACAGCACAGTCCCACCTTCACATGAAAGGTCCTGAAGTACACAGCATGTCCCAGGCACCAAGAGTCAGGCATTTGGCTTACTCACTAAAAACCAATTATTTTCTCACATTCTCCAAACCCTGAGACACCCAAGATAGGGTGGAGCTACAGCCCTGGCAAGCCGAGGTCCCCTGCCTGGTCCAGCACACTGACCAACAGGCACAGGAGGCCAGATGGCAGACTGCCCACCCACCCTCTTTGCTCCATGGTGAGGTAGTTCTGGTGTGGGCCCAAGCCTGTAAACTGAGAGGTATGTGTTGGATCTGAGACCCTGCCCACTATGCCTAGTAGCAGAGCATTCCACTTGCTGATCTGGCAAATGAGGCCCAGTCCAGAGCCCACCCAAGACTCAATACCTCATCAATATGCACCATCTTTTTTGTTCCCAGCTAGAAACCTGGCACCCTACAGCCCACCTCTGGCTCTGTCAATGCCTCTCACTTGCCAGCCCCAGCAGGGCTCCCAAGCACCTCCTCTAAAGGATGATTCTAGATGTCAAGACCTTCTTTCCTTCGCTTCAGCCCTACCTGGCTCCTGCTGCATCTCTTAGCCAAAAGTCAGCACTCTGCACCTCTCCCACCAAAGTCTTGGTTCAGTCTCAACACAAAACTCCAAACTTCACCTAGATCTCACCTTTTTCAGTAAGCCTGTCCGACTGCTCAAGTCTGGGTTGAGCACTGGTACTTGGCAGAGCGCCTCTGGCCAGGTTCTATTTGTGACTTCAGTTTGCCTCCCACAACATGGAAATAGCTTTATTATTTTTCTTATACTTATTCATAATAAGAAAATGAAAGGAATCTAAACAAATTTAAAAATCACTCAATACTGCTATATACTTCAGTGTATGGTTTTAGACTTCAATGAAAAAAGTCTGAAAGCGATGACACCTTGCTTTGCCCACTCTTACATATCTTGACTGTCCCCCAAATCTACCATGGACACTTCTCATGTCGTAGCCAGAGCCACCTGGCACATCAAATAAGCACGGAGCTCATCAGTGCTCACAGATATCTGGGTCTCCTGACACCTGGTCCAAGGTCTCACCCCTGAGGTGGCCAAAGCCAGGCCTCCCTGACCAAGTCCCTGCCCCTAGTCCCAGGCGATGACAAAGTCCAAGCCATGCCCATCCCACATGGCAGCAGGGATGCCACTGGCCTGGATGGAGTGGGGTAAGGCTTTGTGGCAATAAATGGCAGCCTTGGGAAGAGAACAAACACATACTGCTTGAAAGGCTCCCCCTGGTGGGGTCTGTGGTCTGCCTGAGTGTGACCCACCTGCTCCCTTGCCACGATGAGCCTCATAAGGTAGAGGTGGGGCCGCTGTCTCCAACAGTCATGTAGTGGAAGCACTACATGCGACATCACTGCCCTACTGCCAGCCTGTCTCTGAGAAGTCCCAGGGAAGATTCCACCACCATCGGGGACAATGCTCTTATAACAGTCCCCATGCAGAGGAAGAGGCTGTGAGATGAGGACAGTTGCAAAGAGAGGGACTCTGCTGTCTTCAGCAGCACTGTTCTCAAATGTTGGGGTTGGCTTCATGGCCAAGGTCTTCAGGGACTAAAGGCAAGGCCTTGCTGAAAGAGACCAGGGAGGGTGAAAGTGAGAGTTTCTCTCCCAGAGACAAGTGTCATCAATTGTGCCTGGAGCATGTGAGTACTGCAGAGCTATACCCCCAGCACACACGGTACCCTACCCTCAACTGTGCCAGGCCCATAGACCTTTCCAGCTCTTTATGCCTGCAAAGGGGCTACAGCTCTGCAAGGGACAGGTCTATCCTTCAATGGGCCTAGCTCCCAGAAGGTATGTGAATAAAGACGTAAAGACAAGGCACTACCTTCTGACACATCTGGAACCACGGCAGCACCCTCAGGCCTCTCCGGGTGCTGCCAGGGAGCCCTGCTGATTTGACCACAGACACTTGCTACAGCTTTGCCTTTACACGCTTCTCGTTCTTCCGTATGGTGCTCAGCATTGATCTCAGAGTCCTTCTGACTAATATGTGGTGCTGTCGGTGGGGTGACTTAAAAGTTGTCTCGCCAATCTACTACAGGAGGATGGCTCCAGCTATCAAAAGAGTCACAGGGGTTGGCACCACCTCCTGGCAAACCTGTGCCTGCTGCTGGGAGGCTCCTGTTATCACACACTGCACAGGACCCCTTGGCCGTGCTGTGCCACACCTCAAGGAGCAGCTCACACCTCAAAGGCCCCACTGTGGCCATATGCCCAGGTGCTGCCTTCCTGTGCACAGAGCACAAGGTGTAGCGAGGCAGGAACTTCAGCAAATCTCTCAGCAGACACTGCACTCAAGCAGCCACTCTGCTACCAAGTCACTCTGTCTGTACCAGATGCAAGGACAAACTACTTGATACTGCCAGGCTAGACACAAAGGCGGGCGGGGGCAGGGCTTCACAAAGCTGTTGGCTGTCAGCGGCCAGTTTGGAGGATGAATGGGAAACTGGGACATGGCCTCCCTTACTTTGTGGCCAGTGCATCCAAATGAGGCTGACCAGGTTCAATGGGCAGCATGTTGTCCTCGTGTCTGATGCCAGGGCACTGCACGGAGCCATAATGTCCTGCGCCTGCCCCAAGCCCAGCACTGCCCCTTGGTACTCTGTGTGCCTTTAACATTCTCTGAGATAACCACAATGGAATTCCTCAAACCAAGAACTCTTGAACCTGAAGCCCAATGGCAGGGATGCTCCTGAGATATGCAGAGCTGACGGTACTTTCCCACCTGAACAGAGGGGCCTGGAACTCTATGTGCCTACATTCTACATGGACGAGTGATGCCAAGGTTGGCTCACCTGGTAGTCATGGGGGTCTGGACTCCCACCCGTGGCCATACATTGGTAGAGGACCCTCCTGGGCAGGGCTAGTCAGACTGGAAGATCCATCAGACACCCATGCTTCTTTTCCCAGGGCTCAGACCATGAGGGGATGGAGCAAGGAGGAAGCCACACCGAGTGTCCTGCCGTCCTGTGGGAAATCACGTGTGTATCGCAATGTCCTACCTCACGGCGTCCAGTCTCTTATTCTGCCGGATGAGTTCAATGAACTCCTGAATCCTTAGGCTGAACTCCAGGCAGCTCTGAAGGCAAACACAAGATGAGGGCTTAGATGGCATGTCCACGCTGTGACCCATCATGGCACCACCCAGGCACCTGGGCGTCAGACTTACACATCTGTAGGCAGACCCCCTCTACAAAGCTCAGAGCCCTTTGGATGGTCACCAAGAAGGCAGGTTTGAAACCAACACTGCTCTCTCAACCTGCAGCAAATACTTCCTGGTTGATCAACTTAGTTCTGCAAGTAAGCCCAGCCACTCCTAATACAGCCATGATGGGGTGTAGTAGCCCAGCATTTTAACCTGAGGGTCACTGGCACTGAGGATGCAGCCAGGAGCTCAGGCCCTGAGGGACACTAGCAGCGGCAGGTACAACCACCGTGTGGTCTACCAGGGAAGCTCGTGAAAAGGAATCATCGAGGTTAGCAGCCGCCAGGAGCCACTATGAGGCTGCCAGGAGCTGTGTCTAGTCCACTGGATGCAATGGAGTAAAACAAGTGACTACTGAAGAAAAGATGCCAATTCCTTTACAAAGACAAAGGTGTTATGGGTTCTATTCTATTATCCAAGTCTTCAGTGCACGGCAATACTCCCTCAAAGTCTTCACCGAAGTGTATTTCCCCTCCATGAGTCCTGCTGGGACTCAGAACCTGTAGCACTTCCTGTCTGTTCCCCTAGGGTAAACTGGGACTGCCTTTGGACTGCCCTTGGCTATTCTCGGAGAACTCAGACAAATCACGGCCCTAAGGTGTAGGGGCTGGTGGGCTGCAAGCATTATGTAGAGGGGAGAATGTAGAGCCAGTGAGGACTCAGGTCTTGCTGAGCAGTCAACACTTGAGCAAAGACTTAAGGGTAAGCAGGAGTTGAAAAGAGAGGCCTGGGGGAACATTCCAGGCAGGAACAAAGACCAGTGTGGAAGCATTCCGGGGTTCACTGAGGCACTGAGAGGGGTCTGGGGCTGGAACTGCTAAGAGGGCACTATGCCTGGAGATGGGGAAAGCCGTGTAGTTCAGGGGTGATGGTTCGGCAGGACCAAGTCTAGCAATGGGTCTGTTGTGTATGTTTAAAAAAAGCTGTGCGCATGACTCTGAGGGACTACTACATGGCGGGCAGCCTGTGTTTAAGCCCAAACACTAAGTTTGAAATCTTAGCAAGATGAGTCTAATTTGGGATGAAACCTGTGGCTGGGGCGGGGGGAGGGCAAACAGGCAAAGTTCACTTACATAACCTAAAATCAAAAGTTAGATGACTTTATACTGTAGTAATTTGAACCTTAAAGATGTCTGATGTTGTTTCAGAGCTTACTCAAAACTTTCTACCACAGTAGAGGTATTAAGTCTCTGTAAGCCTTGCCCAGAGTCCCACGGTATCTAGACCACAGGCAGAGCTGAAGAAAAATTCCACATGGCACGTGATCAACCAACTCTAAATGTCTAAAACCCAGTTTTGAAGTTCCCCAATAACATGGACTTTCCTTTTGGGCTTCCACTGTGTGCACACTGGTACCTGAGTGATGGGCTCAGCCTGTCCCCTGGGAAGACCCTCACCACCTGCCAGCAGTAAGGGCAATAAGAGAGCACTTATAGTAGCAACTCCAAGTGGAAGCGACAATGGACTATGCTTCCCAGACCCCAGGGCCAGTCAGGGCATCAGAGAGCCACTTACCTTCCAGGAAACAACTTGGGACACATCTATACATAAGTGCTCAGAGCAAAGACAAGACCATGGGTGGAGGGTTTCCCTGCCCCCACCTCTCCCACGTCCCTGCCCCCTCTGCCCACCCTACACATACACGCTCTTAGCCCACCCACTGCACCCAGGCAGACAAGCAAACAAGCCAGTGGCAGAATTTGCAGGCCCATCCAAGCTGGGACAGAAATGTGTCTCTAACTCCCAAGAGCAGGCTTGGGAGTGTGATGAATGACAGGGTTGGTACAAACCAGCAAAGAAGTCACCAATGGGGCTCCCTGGGAAGGGCCTGGCCCAGCTCCATCTGAGTCCTTATTCCACTAATTAGCAGTCCGACACTGGTTAGTCTCTGCTTCCAATAAGGCCAGACCAGCAGGAAGAGGCTTTAGCTTCATGTGCTGAGGCCCCACAGAGGCCCATCCTCCTAAGGCCCTGGCCCTGCCTGCCTCCTTGTGGAGCCCACACAATAAACTTTGCCTCTAGAGTCAGTGGGCCCAGTAGACTCTTTCTAAAACCAGGAAGGAGCTACTGTGCAGATCTTCTAAAAGAGCAGCATCTGAGGTAAATTCCGTTATTACTTTTCAAAACATTTTAAAGCTTGTTTTTAATTGTTTTAAATTATTTATGACAGCTCTTTGCTCTAGTAGCTGAACTTTCAAATGAGTAAGTGCCTATGTAATTCAGACTCAAATAAATACCAGGGATCTTCAAAAGATTATGGAAAATGTGTATTATGAAAAAACTATGCATGGATTTCACAATATTTTTGCACCACTTATACTTTAATTCCATCTCTTCATATTTTTTGAAGTCTTCTCTTGCAAGCCTAAACAATCACACCAAGTGTGGAACATCCAGTACATTGTATACTCTTCCGGACAAAGTTGGAACAATACCATGTGACTTTCCTACAGACACACAGCATTCAAACTGCTGCTTCAGTTGTCCTTCAGAGTCTAGAGACCTGAGCAATTAGAAAGATATTAACTTGGCACCCCATTATTTTACAAGTTACTTTCTAATGGAATGAAATTCAAATCTCAGAAGTTTCTTTTCCCATCTAAAGTCTCATGACTCTGCTCAGAAGGCCCCCAATCAGTACCTAGTGCCGCTCCTCCCAGGCTCTTCCCAACCCTGATATAAGCGTGCTAGCCATGTATATGTGCATGTACACAAACATATACAAACTGTATAGATATCTGCATGTCTGATTTTGTTCAGGTGACATTTCGCAATAGGCATGTTTTCATGCCATTAGGTATTCTTCCATTCTTACATTCTGGATAGCTGTTTATGTTCCATTCAATCCTGACTTCTTTAAACGCTGAAGCAACACTCACTGTCCAGGACTGCCCCCATGGTAGCTTCAGACACGACCCTGGGGTTTCAGACATGGAAGCAAGCCTCACAAGACCCCATCAGCAGCACTGCCTGGCAGGTAATTAGGGCTTGCAGAAATAACCTGTCAAGAAAGCCTATGTTCCACTCTGACATTCACATACAAAGGACCCTCAAGCAGAGATCCCTCTGGGGAGGCGCATCCCCGGCTCTCTGGGAGGGAGTGTAGGGGTTGGAGCTGTGTGGGGTGGTGACGAGTGTTACATACCAATTCTGGCTTTCCTTTTATGGTTTCCATACCAAGATCCTCACTCTCCTTAGGGGAGCCACTGGCCGCTCTACTTTTTCGTCCCGTCTTCACTTCGTGCTCGTTTTGGCGGCCCTGAGTGGCAGAGAGCGTCACTCTCGGCTGGTGACTAGGTGCACCCCGACAAGCTCAAATGGGGTGGAGTTAAAGAAGCGCTCAGTTTAGAAAACAGAAGACAAACAGTTTTTCTAGTGGATGCAGGGGGTTGGTTAATAGAAGTTAAAACATTTCTGCAAGCCCTAGGGTGACATCTTTCCGTGGGCAGGTTTAAGTTCTATAGGTCATATTTAAGAGTCTATTTTTTTTTGAACAATCTGGTCTCTTGAAAACTGTGTATTCAGTAAGACTTCCCGACCAGCTTCCTCCTGTCTGTGAGGCCGCCATATGGACTGGTCTCTCAACTCCAAGCCCAGCAGCTAACACACTGCACATGTGGTCAGCCTCCACATTCCACTCCTGAACCTTGCAGCAGGAACACTTGTTCAAACATAATGTAGAAGGAGGTGTGCTTTCCAAGGTTTCTACCAAAAAGCAGAATACCACACCACCAAAAAAATCCCAAACCCATGCCAAACACAACAATGGCCCCCACCCCTGGCACATGCCAAAAACAAATGACCACAAACCAACAGGTAAGGGCACATTGATTCCTGGGCAGGTAGCTGTGTGTCCATGCCACTCTGCACCCAAGGGAGCTCCATTCCACCCCCAGGAGAACCCCTCGCACCTTCATCTTCCGGAGCCGGGACTTGTTGTCATGGCACCAGGCCAGGCAGGTGGCTGTCTCACGCCTCTCCAGGGACTCCTCCACTTCTTTGGCAGTGAGGAACATCTCGATATTCACTAGGTCCTTGGAGGAAATAGGCAGCTCTGGATCAGACCTCTCAGATGCAGGGACCCTCTTCATGAGCCTGTATAAGGGTTGGCTCAAGGACAGGCCTGGTGCCAGCACTGGCCACCTCTCACAGTACACCTTTAGTCCACGCCTGCAGGACCTGCAAGGCCAGCTCACTGAGCCAGAGTTTAAAATTCAGGTGGATAGCAGCCACATGCTGGTCAGGGAAGCCAAGAGACAGACCAGTGGGGACAAAAGTGCTTTCATGTCAAGGCCATATGGTGACCAGTCCACACCCTCCCCTTCCAAGGTAGCCAACTAGTCCCCACCCCTACTCCAGCACATCCAGCAGCTCCTCCCCAACAACCCTGCCTGCAAATCTCATAGCCCCAACCAGAGGATTTTGTCTCCAGTAGCCTAAGGCCCTGTGGCTAGGGATGGGACCCACGGCTAACAGGATGGCTGCATCAGGACACAGTACTACTCAGAGAGGCCTAGTGGGAGTTTCTCTGCACAATCCTAGCAAGGTCATAAATGAGCACCCAAGCGCCCACCCCCCTGTGACAGCTCACCATGGGATGAGGGAAGTTCATACAAGGTCAAGCCAGCAACTCAGTGCTGAGGGCAGCTGCCCTGCACGTGGACCAACCTCTTAAGCACAGATGAGAGATGAGAGCCCCAAAATGAACATTGAGAAGCCCTGAGGTGGAAGGTCCTGGAAAGCCCAGGTCTTGAGAAGCCCTGAGGTAGAAGGTCCTGGAAAGCCCAGGTATCCACACGCTCATTCTCTGCTTTTTCTTTAAATTTGGTATTCAAGAAAAGGAACAGAAGAGCTGGATGCAAGGCTTCCCTCCACGCCTATCTGAACTCTCTGGGAAGGTAGAACAAATGATAGCCAACTGCTGAGCTCTGGAAGATTCATGCAGGGCAGCAACCCCCAAATAGCAGAAGTCCTAGGTAAGACCAACACGCTTAACCATCCCAGTCAAAAGTCACCAAGACAGTGAGAGGAGATGGTTGGATGCCATGTGAAAGGAAGCTAGTTAAAGAAAATGAAATTTTTCTATCTGGGATAAACTTGAGCAAAAACACATTAACAAAAATCAGTTTCTCAATTATGAGTATGACATGTGACACAAGGCATCCCATAAGTTCTTGAGTGAACCCTGTGCCGTGTGCTCTAGCCACCAGAGACAGCATCAAGGGCAGTGAGTGGGAGGCATCCGAACTGTCCTCAGGAGCCAAAGAGGGACAGTGAGACTAAAGGCAGTGTCCCCAAACTCACACATCTGACAACCTGAACTCTTTCCTGTGACTTGTAGCCATTCAAGGTAAGGCTGGCCAGATCACTACTGGCATGTTATGAGCACCAGGCTCAAGGAAGGGAAGAGCCAGATCAGGGAAAGCTGCTGGCTGGTGTGTTGGAGGGTGTGAAGTCACAGACCAGCTCTGCCCTTACGCAGTGGACCCTGGGGTTGCTACTGCAGGCTAGGGTAGGACACATGCCAGACAGGGCCAGACTGGAACTGCACCCAAGTTCCAGAACTGGCCAATTGGGCCTAAGCCCTAACACTTCCAGGCTATACCATTTGGGCACATTTCTTAATCCTTCTAGTCTTAGTGTTGTTCCTTCCCTTCACTTTATTCTCTTAAAGTGCAGAGTCAGGTGAGTTTGACAAGCAAATGCTGTGTGTGACCACTGCCACCACAACTAGATGTAGAGGACATTCTGTGCAGCTCAGTTTCCCCACTTAACAAATGGGGATAAGGAACAGTATCTCGGTTCCTAGGCTGATTATTTTCTTCTATCATGTTTTTGGATAATTTTCTCCCTCTATTTTCTTATTTTCTCTTCTGGAACCTCCAAAGTTTCAGGTCTTGTTTTCTCTATTTTCCACCTTTGTTTTTCAGTTTTGCTCTAAATTCCAGAAGGTTAACTCCTGGTCTTCCTCCTGTCCAATGTCACAGTCCACTAGCATGTCTTCCATCTGCACTGCTTTGGTGTCCAGACCTTTCTGGATCTTTCTTTCTCTTGCTGATAGTTTCTGTGATGTCCACAGATCCTTGGCTTTGCAAGTCATGGTAAAGATATTAAGCTAGGACAAGCCAATGAGGACCATACAAGCAGAAAGAGAAAATCATTCTAGAAGTATCAGGTTTTTGTCTCACATGAAATGGAATACTGACTTCTAAGATGAGGCAGTTGGGATGCATGAGACATTGGTCACAACTGCAGAATACCCTCCAACTCCAAGCCTGCTGGTGCTGCGGGTAGCATGCAGCCCCCACTCTTCACAATGCCCTTTCTTGATAGCAGACTTTCTGTCCTGTCCGAGACTTCACCCCATTCCAGATCTCACATTTTTGTTCATGGATGTGAACCTGAGAGTCGAACATGGAAAGGTCACAGCAAGCCTTTACAGGACGGCCATCCCAGCCACACTCTAGCAGCTTCCATCTGGATTATAGCAGCAACTTCCTGGAAGCCCCCTCAGTGTCCTCTTGTCCCTGAATATTGTTCTTTACAGAGCACCAGGGTAAGCCTTTTAAAAGTGATTTTTTGGTTCAACCTTCCTTTAACTAGATGAAGGAAACTGACCTTCACCACCATCAAACATCCTTTCAGATGCTTTTAGCCTGAACATGCACTGAAGGCAAGAGTGTCATTTACTTCTATCCCAGTGACGTTGGTGCCACTAAAAACAGACTCATTGAAAATATGTATTACTTCAGATAAATCCAAAGCTCTCACAGCAATCAAACAATGACAGCACAACTAAGCATGTATGTGGAATATTCAAAAAGTTCATGGGAAATGTTTATTGTAAAGAAATAATGCATAGATTTCAAATTTTTGTACCAAAATAAACTCAAACTTTAATTCTATTTTTCCACAAACTTTCTGAAGTCCCCTATGGAAAAAATAGATAGACATCAGGTGAGAAAAATTTCTAATTTTCCTAATCCAATCACGTTTAAACTACTGAAGGCAAATGAGAAGCATTTATGCAGTCTTTTTTTTTTTTTTTGGAGAGATTTTTGCTATATGGCGCGTGCGCTCGCCAGACAGAGAGAGACATAGAGACAGAAAGCGAGAAATCACCCCCCAGGGGGGATGGTCACGCCACAACCCCTTCTCCTCCATTCTCCTCTCGGGATCTTGGGCATGCACGCACACGCGCCACTGGGTCCAGGACGCGAACCGCAGTCGACTATGTGGGAGTCCAGTGACATAGCCATTACACTAACTGCTGGTTCCCCATCTATGCAGTCTTTATTTTCAGACACTGGCTTCCTTAGTTCAAACAGCTAAAAACAGACATTACCTGAAGGGCTTACAACTTTGCAGTTCAACGAGGAATGGCTAGTAGAATGCAGCCACATGGAAAATATACACATTGAGGATGAAACTGCGGACACGGATGCTACTCAAGAGTTTTCCTTGCTTCTAACCACCTGGGACCAAAAATGGTCACGGGCCCTAGCGCACCTCAATGCCGCTCTGACGCGCCAGCTTCACGACGGTGTTATAGTAGCCACAGCGCAGCAGGTGCTCCACCATCATGCGGTCCATGCGCTTCCTCTTCCACATGCTGGCTGCTGCAGGCTGGTCACTGCTGTGCTCCTTTAGGTGCTCAATTCTGCGCTTACACAGCTTGGCGCTCTCATCTTCCGCCTGGATAGACTCCACAGCCTGAGCCATACAGAACAAAGACATATTCAGCACAGGGACGCACCTCTTTGGCCCAGCCATGAATAACCAAGCTGCGCTATCCTGAATGCTCATCAAAAGAGCAAGGAATAAAAGGCAAGCCAGGGACATCACCAGAGTGTATAACAGCAATGAAAGGGATATTGTTCTTTGCTCATTTAGCAAGTCTATGCCTGATCTAGAAATTACTGATGAAGGTATGTTAAAATCTACCACTTCATGCATTTCTATTCAATACTTTTCAGTTATGCTACTTTTCACTTTACATATTTTGCAGCTACATTGTCAGATGCATACATTTTTAAATTTGTATACCTTCATGGTTAATTAAACTGTCTATCATTATGTAGCAATTTTTAAAAATCTTTTTTTTAATTTTTAATTTTTTGGGGGAGAGGTTTTCGCTATAGCGTGCGTGCGCTTGCCAGACAGAGAGAGAGAGACAGAAAGCGAGAAATCACCCCCTAGGGGGGATGGTCATGCCGCAATCCCTTCTCCTCCATTCTCCTCTCAGGATCTTGGGCACACACGCACATGTGCCCGGCCTGAGTTTTAAGCCACCGGGTCCGGGACGCAAATCACAGTCGACTACGTGGGAGTCCAGCAACATAGCCATTATGCTAACTGCTAGTTCCCTTAAAAATCTTTTATAACACTTTTTCTACAGTTAATTTTGTTCAAAACTGACTATAGCTATATAAGAATGTTCTATGTCTGTGTTATCTAATAGCTGCCACCAGCCACTGTGGCCACCAAGTGCTGAAGTAGCCAGTATAACGAAGGAGCTATTTCTTTTTTTGCCTTGTTTAAAGAATTATTTAATTTTATTTATTATCATTTTTTTAAGAGAGATGTTTGCTATGGAGTGCTTGCACTCACCAGAGAGACAGATATAGAGAGACAGAAAGCAAGAAATCACCCCCAAGGGGAAGGCCATGCTGCAATCCCTTCTCCTCCATTCTCCTCTCGGGATCTTGAGCACACACGCACACGCGCCTGGTGTGAGGTTTAAGCTGCCAGGTCTGGGACTTGAATCACAGACTTGGGAGTCTGTGGTTGACTACATGAGAGTCTATTACACCATCTACTAGCCCTAATTTATTATTAATTTTTTTTAAGAGAGATTTTTGCTATAGGGCACATGCTCTTGCCAGAGACACAGAGAATGTGAGAAATCGCCCCCTGTGGGGGATGGCTGCGCCACAATCCCTTCTCCTCTCAGGATTTTGGGCACGCACACACTTGTACTTGGCATGAGTTTCAAGCTGCTGGGTCCAGGACTCGAACCATGGTCAGCCATGTGGGAATATAGCACCTTAACCACTCACTATTCTATCTGCTGGCCCCATTTTATTTTTAAATTTTGCTATAGGGCACATGTACTCACCAGAGAGAGACAGAGAAAGAGAGAGAGAAAGTGAGAAAGCTAGCCTCCAGATCCAGGACTAGAACTGTGATTGTCCAAGTGGAAGTACAGTGCCTTAAGCACCATGCCACCTGCTGGCCCCAGGAACCAATTCTAAAATTTTATTTAATTTAAACAGCTACATGCACTAGTTGCTACGTATGGGACTGCAAAGATCTACGATTCTGGTTGGCTTATTTTCTATCAACACTTTCTACTAATTTTTGGCTTCAACAGCTACTAAGTAGTTAGTGGTAGGGTTATTTACTGTTCCTTTGGAAGTAGTTTTCTTCTAGCTGCTCCTGAGATTTTTCTTTCTCTATTTTCTTCAGTTTCACCATGTGAAAATCTTATGTAGGCTTATTTTTATTTTTATTTTTGGAGAGGTTTTTGCTATAGGGCGTGTGTGCTTGCCAGACAGACAGAGAGAGACAGAGAGAAAGCGAGAAATCACCCCCTAGGGGGAATGGCCACACCGCAATCCCTTCTCCTCCATTCTCCTCTTGGGATCTTGAGCCCACATGCACACGCACCTGGCATAAGTTTTAAGCCACCAGGTCCGGGACTTGAACCATGGTCGACTACACAGGAGTCCAGCGACATAGCCATTACGCTAACTTTTTTGAACCCTGTAGGTTTATTTTTATTTAATCTGTTTAGGATTCTGAATTGGTGACTTTCATTAGTTCTAAAAATCTCTCCAGGGAACAGCAGTTGGCGTAATGGCTATGTCACTGGACTCCCATGTAGTTGACCATGGTTCAAGTCCCAGACCTGGTGGCTTAAACTCACATCAGGCACATGTGCGTGTGTGCCCAAGATCCTGAGAGGAGAATGGAGAAGGGATTGCGGCGTGGCCATCCCCTCTAAGGGGTGATTTCTCACTTTCTATCTCTGTCTTTCTGGTGAGCGCACACACCCTATAGCAAAAATCACTTGAAGAAGAAAAAAAAAAAAACAAAACCTCTCTCCATCCTTCTCTGTATGCTCTCTCTATTCTATGTCCCCCTTCTGTACTATGACTAAACACATCAGAAGTTTCTGCTGCAGTCTCTGGGTCTCCAACTCTCTATGTACTTTCATCTTTTTATTTCTGTATTGTTCCAAATAATTTCTTTAGATTCATCAATTCACCAATTCTCTCTCTAGCTTTGTCTAATTATTAACTGTCAAATTGTTTATTATAAGCAAATATTGAGTTTTTCATTTTGGTTACTTTTTTTAATTTGATTCAATTAAAGTTCAAAAATCACTCGTTTCTTTTTTCTTTTTTTTTTTTCTTAAGGTTTTTGCTATAGGGTGCATGAGCCTGCCAGGGAGAGAAAGAGATAGACAGGGAAAATGAGAAATCAACCCCAGGAGGGATGACCGTGTTGCATTCCCTTCTTCTCCATTCTCCTCTAAAGATTTTGGGCACACATGCACACATACACACGCCTGGAGTTATTTTCAAGCCACTGAGTCTAGGACTTGAATCATGGTCAGCCATGTGGGGGATCCAACACCCTAACCACCACACCACCACCTGCTGGCCCTCTAAATCACTTTTTATACTTTCTGTTCTCTGAAGAGATTCTCAAGCTTTTTTTTTTCTTTAAACACAGTACAGTACTGACAGTTCCTGTATCTGAAGTATGTGCAGGTTTATACTGTCTCTACTGGTTCCCGGATTAATCATGGTATCTTTTGTAGCTAGTTGTCTTTGTACGGGATATTGTACTTGACAAATTATTTCTAAGAATAGTTTGATGCTCAGATCGAAGGTATCTTCCTCATGAAAAAAATCTGCATTCACTTTTCCCTCAGCCCGAAGGTACACCAGCTAGGACTACCTGTTCTGAGGTGAAGGCTATGAGTTTCTAGACTGTCCAGGACTAGAAAACTTGGGCTGTAATGTTTTGCTAGTTCAAGTTCTCATGACGTTTGGCACTGTGGACTCCCAGCTTTACCTCCATGAGGTCCCCACTTTCCACTGGTTGAGTCATTACTGCCCCCCCACATCTGTATGACCCAACTAACACTTCTGGGCCAATAGCAGTCCCTTGCCTTTTCACATCTCTGACCCCCCCACACTCCAAATTTAGAATGGTGATTCTTTTCTG
>NW_006159856.1:305992-334411 GCF_000334495.1 Tupaia belangeri chinensis | reverse complement strand
GGAGAATGGAGAAGGGATTGCGGCGTGGCCATCCCCTCTAAGGGGTGATTTCTCACTTTCTATCTCTGTCTTTCTGGTGAGCGCACACACCCTATAGCAAAAATCACTTGAAGAAGAAAAAAAAAAAAACAAAACCTCTCTCCATCCTTCTCTGTATGCTCTCTCTATTCTATGTCCCCCTTCTGTACTATGACTAAACACATCAGAAGTTTCTGCTGCAGTCTCTGGGTCTCCAACTCTCTATGTACTTTCATCTTTTTATTTCTGTATTGTTCCAAATAATTTCTTTAGATTCATCAATTCACCAATTCTCTCTCTAGCTTTGTCTAATTATTAACTGTCAAATTGTTTATTATAAGCAAATATTGAGTTTTTCATTTTGGTTACTTTTTTTAATTTGATTCAATTAAAGTTCAAAAATCACTCGTTTCTTTTTTCTTTTTTTTTTTTCTTAAGGTTTTTGCTATAGGGTGCATGAGCCTGCCAGGGAGAGAAAGAGATAGACAGGGAAAATGAGAAATCAACCCCAGGAGGGATGACCGTGTTGCATTCCCTTCTTCTCCATTCTCCTCTAAAGATTTTGGGCACACATGCACACATACACACGCCTGGAGTTATTTTCAAGCCACTGAGTCTAGGACTTGAATCATGGTCAGCCATGTGGGGGATCCAACACCCTAACCACCACACCACCACCTGCTGGCCCTCTAAATCACTTTTTATACTTTCTGTTCTCTGAAGAGATTCTCAAGCTTTTTTTTTTCTTTAAACACAGTACAGTACTGACAGTTCCTGTATCTGAAGTATGTGCAGGTTTATACTGTCTCTACTGGTTCCCGGATTAATCATGGTATCTTTTGTAGCTAGTTGTCTTTGTACGGGATATTGTACTTGACAAATTATTTCTAAGAATAGTTTGATGCTCAGATCGAAGGTATCTTCCTCATGAAAAAAATCTGCATTCACTTTTCCCTCAGCCCGAAGGTACACCAGCTAGGACTACCTGTTCTGAGGTGAAGGCTATGAGTTTCTAGACTGTCCAGGACTAGAAAACTTGGGCTGTAATGTTTTGCTAGTTCAAGTTCTCATGACGTTTGGCACTGTGGACTCCCAGCTTTACCTCCATGAGGTCCCCACTTTCCACTGGTTGAGTCATTACTGCCCCCCCACATCTGTATGACCCAACTAACACTTCTGGGCCAATAGCAGTCCCTTGCCTTTTCACATCTCTGACCCCCCCACACTCCAAATTTAGAATGGTGATTCTTTTCTGCCTCATAAGCTCTTTAATGTTTTTAATAAGATGTTTTAAAGTAGCTTATCTCGGGACCAGCACGTGGTGTGGTAGTTGAGGACCTGGACTCCCACATGGCTGACTGGAGTTCAAGTCTCAGACCTGGTGGCTTGCTTTCTCACTCCCCTATCTGGGGCTCTCTCTAGTAAATACACATGCCCTATAACAAATTAAATAATAAGCAAAATTAGATAAATAATTCTTTTATTTATTTACTTTTTAAAGATATCTTACCTTACTTTTTGGGTTGTTTTCAGTGAAATTAGCCCAAATGCCCCAGTCTACCCGTCGCAATAAGAAATCTTACTTACTATTTTGACATAAACTTCTAAAAATAATAAACCAATCTGCTATACATCCTGTCCTCCTGCTGTCTGGGCTTGGGACACTCCCAGAGCCAAGGCAAACTAGTTCCCACAGGAACAAGAAACTTGCCTGCTCAGCCCAGTGGTGTGTCCCTGCTGTAATAGTCCACCTCTCTATCTCGGAACATCCTGGCCAGTCAGATTCCAGCCCCCACAGTACGTTCAGACAAACTGGTGCTTGTCCTTTCAAGCTGAAGAGCGATGGCCCAGGAGCAGCACTGACCTTTCTCTTGAGGACACTGAGCTTCTCCACCACACCATCCAAGAGGCTGACCACAGAGTCCACAGCAGGACAGCTGCTCAAGGTCTTCTCCAGCTCAGCTACCACCATGGTGACGTGACTCGTCTCCCGATCAATGTTTTTCTGAGCAGCTCGAAAGCGTTTATTCAGAGTCTCGTAGGGCACCTAAAGAAGACAAAGAGACAGTTAAGAAACTACCCAGTTGGGTGTGAACACAACCAGCCCTACACTCAGGACCCTTGGAGGCTCCTGCATGGCACTTTAAGGAGCAAAAGTCTTAAGATTTTTTTAGTTTTCTCAAAATGTATCTAATATTTAGCCAAGACTCAGAAAGCCTTGGTGAAACAAAGACTGGCCCACATTCCTGGATGAAAAGACTAATACAAAGAAGTAAACTGTCCCAAATCTACAGAAGTAGTGCAACCTAAATTTTTTTCCAAAAAATTTTTACTTGACATAATAATACCAACATTCATCTAGAACAAATTACCAAAAAGTAGAATTGTAGAGGTGGCTTTACTTGATCAGGTAGCAAAACACAGCTGGTGATGGCCAAGCCAGTGCAGCAAGAGACAACAGTGTGTATGGCCAATCAGAATAGGGTGAGGGCCTAAAGAAAGTGGCATTTCACGCTGATTAATGAAGCTGTAACACTCATGTGAAATTATGAGGCACATTTCATGAACCTTCTCAGTGAGAGATTATTTCCTTTATCTTGATTATAAAAATGACCTCTACCCTATAGTACATTTGGAAAATTAGACATATAGTTGGCCCTCTATATTTGTGGGCTCCACATCTGTGGATTCAACCAACCAAGGATAGAAAATATTTGGGAAAATAAATTTTGTTTGCACCTGCATTGAACATGAATAACTAATTTCCTTATTACTTCCTACCAATACAACATAACAACTATTTAGGTAATATTTACATTGTATTAGGTACTGTAAGTAATTTAAAGCTGATTCAATAATATAGAGGATATAAGGATACATGTACATTATATGGAAATACTATGGCATTTTATTTCTATTTATTTATTTATTTATTAATTATTTTAATTTGACCAGAGAGGGTCAGAGCGAGAGAGCAAGAGAGAGAGAGAGAAAGAGAGAAAGCAAGCTACCAGGTCTGGGACTCAAACCACAGTCGGCCATAAGGGAGTCCAGCACCCTTAATCAACACTACACCACTCGCCCGCCCCTATGCCATTTTATGTAAGGGATTTGAGTATCACAAATCTTGACACCCACGGTGGGCCCTGGGTCTAATACCCCATGGATACCAAGGGTCTATATGTAAAAGGTAGAATTTTAAAGTCAGTTATTTTTCTGTTCTTCTAAGAGAGAACTGATATTGACATTCTTCTCTACCCATTTCTAGTGTTTCATGATTTCGCATACAGCACTGCACCCTTCTTTCACTGCAGATGGGTTTCTTGTCATTACTGCTCACAAAGTAAAACTGCACTGGTGGCCCACAACTCATTCAATGGGACGTCTGTTATAAGACATCTCTGTCATTCAGCATTGTTGTTCCAACTTTGCTGTTGTAATAGTGACTGAAGGAGCACTTTATCCTCGGCCAAGATCAGTGATGGAAGACAGACTCTCGGGGGCTGCTGCCAACTACCCACCCCCCAGGGTAGGCACTGACTGACTCAGACACTGATCCTGCCCCAGCCACTCGAGGAAGGCAGGGATATGGGCAGTGGAGAACCACTTGACAGAATTTCTTTCTTTCTTTTTTAAAGATTTATTTATTTATTATTTTTTGCTATAGGGCACATGCACGAAAGAGAGAGGGGGAAAGAGAGAGAGAGAGAACGTGAGAAAGCAAGCCACCAGGTCTAGGACTCGAACTGTGGTCAGTCATGTAGGAGTCCAGTACCTTAACCACTGCACCACCTGCTGGCCCCCAGACATAATTTCTAGAGGGCATAAAAGTAAGCCTTAGTCTTTAACCATGTCATGATCTAGCACAACTATTAGACGAAACAACATAGTTACCCTCAACATTCACATACAGAGGAGCCATGTCATCATACATTTCCAAACTGTTACTGGGAAAGACCTCTCTGGACACCCACCAGCTATTGTATATTCAAGGTCTATGCCCTAACTAGCCTCTCCTGACTTTATAAAGACCCTGAGAGCCTCTTACCTCACCATCATGCATATGCATGCGGGTCAAAGATAGTGGGTCACTTCTGGAGGTTAGTACACTGCAGATACAAACTCCTGTCCTCTCCTGCCCAGAAGCCTAGACTTGCCAAACATCCCATAGTTGTGCTGGATGTGACCATAAGGGAGGCTGGGCAAGGTGTACACAGGGACCCTCTATAGGATCTTTACAACACTTCTGTGTGAGTCAAAATTATCCCAAAATGGAATAAAACCAAACCACAAAAGGCACACACAGACCTACTGTAGTAATAGCTAGACTGCCTCTGGAAAGATACACACAAGCTGTAGAGGAAGGAGATAAAGTTGAAGGTCAGCGGGACATTTTCTTAGAAACGTATACTTCCCTTCAGAGTCTTTGACGTGTTTGTTTTAAAGATCAGCTCTTCCTCTGTAGCTCCTCCTACCTAGGCCTGTAACTGGGACTATGGTAGCTTGCCACCATACCCGACTCTAGACTGGGTCTCACTATGTTGCCAGCCTCGAGCGCATGGATCCTCCCGCCTTGGTCTCCCTGTGTCACTGAGATTATAGGTGCATACTACTGTGCCTGGCCTTTAGGCTGGACTAGAAATCAAACCCAGGTTTCCATGTGGTCCCAGCCTGGGGTGTACAGTGTCTTAGTATCGTACCACTATGGCTGGGCCTCTTTTGATGTTTTTTAATCCAAAGACAGATACTAATATTTTTACTTTGAAAAAGTGAGCACTCTGTTCCAGGGCACCAAGGGTTGAGTTGCCAGTTCTGCCCTGACAGACTCAGTACAACTTTCCTGAAGGCTACTGACAGATGGCATCCATCAAACGCCACTGGGTGCCCCTGGGTGCTCGTGCTGGGCAGACAAGGCCAAGACAGAAGAGCACATAGGAGCAGGCAAAATGCTGAAGGTCCAGCTCGGCCAGCACTCTTTCCCCCTTGCCTTGATGCCAACACCTCAGGAGCCCACCCCTTCCCCTGAGAGATCCAAACTACCTATGGAGAGGACAGTCAATTGTGCTTGATACTTGACCTGCACTGCCACTTTCATAAAACATGGTAAAACCGAATTACTGAAAAAATGAACTGAAACAAACCCCAAGACACAAAATAAACAAAACCATCAGTTTTATTATCAGATTCAGGCATTAAAATTATATTTTAGGAAATAAAACAAACATGAAAATACAGTTACCAAACTGCACATACTGCTTAATCTAAGCCTGCACCAGCTGATGCAATGCAGATCCTAAAAAGTAACCAACCCCCCTTGCCTTGATGCCAACACCTCAGGAGCCCACCCCTTCCCCTGAGAGATCCAAACTACCTATGGAGAGGACAGTCAATTGTGCTTGATACTTGACCTGCACTGCCACTTTCATAAAACATGGTAAAACCGAATTACTGAAAAAATGAACTGAAACAAACCCCAAGACACAAAATAAACAAAACCATCAGTTTTATTATCAGATTCAGGCATTAAAATTATATTTTAGGAAATAAAACAAACATGAAAATACAGTTACCAAACTGCACATACTGCTTAATCTAAGCCTGCACCAGCTGATGCAATGCAGATCCTAAAAAGTAACCAACAGGCTGGGTGGGAACCTTCAGCATAAATGCCCACCACAGCCCCTGAACAAACTCAAGCACATCAATGACTATAGGTGCTCCTGTGATGAAAGAGCTGGCTCCTCCCTTGGCAACTCACCTAATTTACCTAACAACAGCACAGCGACCACAGGAGCCACAGTTGGAGCAGTGCTGGATTAAGGACAGGGACGCTCAACCTACACAGCTAATGGCAAGGCAAGCCCTGCAAGCTTGGGCTATCCATTTCTAACTTTCATCCAAAAAGGAAGCAGGTAGTGTTGTAATATCTTCAGTCCATCATCAATACCCAGTCCCAACAATTTACTTTGTAAGGTAAAATTTGACTATTTAACACAGTCAAATTGAACTATTTTTTTGATGAAAGAAACTAGTTTGAGATAGGGTATACCTCTGGGTGCAGTTCACGACACAATCTTAAAGCATCACCAAGTAGCCTGAGGCTCCACTTTGCTCCTCCATAGCCTGGCTTCCACCCACAGGGCCCATACGCACCCCACATTACAGATGCATCTCTAGGCTGCCCTGGGATGTGCACACCTGCCGATTACTGACACAGCTGTCAGCTTCTACACACCTCTAAATCTGTGCCCAAGGTTGATCCCTTTGGGCACCATTCCCGACCCTGACCTCCAAATAATTGCAGCTTTCACTACATGTGGCCAGTCCTCCCATGGAAGGACTCAATCTCCTAGCCCTTGGCTCTGAGAGTCCATGCCTAGCCACAAACTCCTCCAGGTTCTGTTGTCAGGATCCCACCTATGCTGCCCCCACCTGTCTGTATCAGTGCCATGGTGCCTACTCCTTTCACATTAAACTGTCCAAAGTGGATTGCCTGCCCTTGTCCTCCTCCTCCCATCCCTGGCCAGGTACCTGGAGATTGGGGCATTTGATTCAAGTTCAGATGTGCACAGCAGCTCCTCCCACTCTGTAGAGGCTCCCAGAGTTTACTTCACATGTGCAACTACTGAGCCAGACAGCAGTTTCCCATGCAGCCTCTTCCCTGCACTCACTCCTTCCAGGAGAAACCAGCAGGCCAGCCTAGGACATAGCCATCCTCCACTTCTTCCCATGGGACTGTGCACAGGATTCTCTCCCATTATAAAGGCTCCCTCTCTGGGCTTTAGCAAACCATCCTGGGCTAGTCAGTACCAACAGCTCCTTCATAGGCTTCTTCCCAAAGGGCATCTGGTAAATGAATGAATGGAATTTCAGAAATACTGATGACATTTTTTTTTTTGAGAGTTTTTAAATGTTATTTTTATTTTTTAGAGAGAGGGTTTTTTTGCTAGAGGGTGTGTGCGCTCACTGGAGTCAGAGAGAGAGAAAGCGAGAAATCACCCTCCAGGGAGGATGGCCTTGCCACAATCCCTTCTCCTACATTCTATCGGGATTTTGGGCACACAACCACATGTGCCCAGTGTGAGTTTCAAGCTGCCGGGTCTGGGACTTGAACAATGGTCAACTACGTGGGTGTTCAGTGATGTAACTACTGCACTCATATACTGGTCCTAGAAATGCTGAAGACTCTAAACCAAGGCAAATTATCACTCAAGAATGAGGGCAAAATTAACCTACTTTCAGATATCCAAGGACTGAAAGTTTACCACACCCCTTTCTGGGGAAAAAAATACTTAGAGATAGTGTTCAGTGAATAATAAATTCATTATAATAAATACATAATAAATTAAAAATAATAAATCCACAAGAAAAGAAAACTTAAGATACCAAAAATGGTACTAAAGAAAGAAACCAACAAAAGATATAGTTAGCCTAAATGAAGATGGATAACACAGCTATAAATTTAATAAAATAGGACCACCCCATAGCCTAGTGGTTAGATCCCACATGGCCAACCAGGGTTTGAATCCCAGTCCCAGTGGCTTGAAAATCATGCCAGGGAGACCAGTAGATGGCATAATGGTTACGTTGCTGGATTCCTACGTAGTCGACCACAGTTCAAGTCCCAGACCCAGCAGCGTAAAACTCACACCAAGTGTGTGTGCATACATGCCCAAGATTCCAAGAGAATAATGGAGGTGAAGGGATTGCAGCGTGGCCATCCCCCCTGGGGGGTGATTTCTTACTTTCTGACTCTCTGTCCGGTAAGCGCATGCACCCTATAGCAAAAATCTCTCAAAATAAAAAAGAAAAAAGAGAAAGAAAAAGAAAAAGAAAATCATGCCAGATACATATGTGTACATGTAAAATTCCAGTAGCATGGATAAACGAAGAAGGGGCTGTTGTGTGACCATGTTCCATCCCACGGGGGATGCTTTCTTCCTTTCCCTCTTTCTCTGGTAAGCACACACACACACACACTCTAGCAATTAATAAAAACTTGGTATATACATACAATGGAATATTACTTAGCCTTTAAAAAGAAAGTCCTGTTACATGCTACAATATAAATGAACCTTGAGGACATTATAACAAGTAAAACAAGCCAATCACAAAAAGACAAATATTGCAAGATTCCACTTACATAAAGTATTTAAAGTACAATAGTTAAAACTCAGACAGAAAGTATTGGGTTGTCAGAAAAGTCATAATGCATTTTTTTCCATGCCAAAACGGTGGCTGCCACTGACTGGTAGTGGGGAGAGACTGTTTAAGGAGTACAGAATTTTAGTTTTGCAAGACAATGTGTATGTAGTTACAACTACTATATTATATGCTTAAAATGGTTTAGATGGTAAAGTTTGTTTTTTTACTACAATAAGAAAAAACATTCCTAATGACTCTGATAAAATATAGCCAGGGGTACCAGATTTTGAGACTTAATACAGGGCTGCAATAATGAAGTCAGTATGAGACTAGTCTAGGACTGAATGAAGAGACTGATGGAAGGTGGAAAACCCAATTCCATGTACATCTTACCAGGAGCTAAGGAGATTCTGGAGGGAAGGGCAGTTTTTTCCAACAGTGGTGCCAGGACTGGATATCAACATGTGAAAAGAATAAACCTCAGCCCATATTTCACACAGTCAGCAAAGATTACCTTGAAATGGATCACCAACCTAAATATGAAAGCTAAAACTGTAAAACTTCTTAGGAGGAAACACAGGAAAAATCTTTATAACCTTGAGGTAGGTAAAGTTTTCTCAGAAAGACAAAATACAGTACACTAACTGTGAAAGAAAAAATTGATCAATTAAGCCTTATCAAAACTAAAACTTCTGGGACCAGCAGTTAGCGTAATGGCTATGCCGCTGGACTCCCACGTGGTCGACCGCGGCTCGCGTCCCAGACCCGGTGGCTTAAAACTCACGCCAGGTGCGTGTGTGTGCATGCCCAAGATCCCCAGAGGAGAACAGAGAAGGGACTGTGGCATGGCCATCCCCCCTGTGGGGTGATTTCTCACTTTCTATCTCTCTGGCTGCCTGGTGAGTGAGTGCACGTGCCCTATAGCAAAAACCTCTCCAAAACAAAAACAAAAACAAAACTAAAACTTCTGCTCCTTAAAAAACAATTTAAGAAAATAAAAACATAACCCACAGTCTGGGAGAAAATATTCATAGTATGTGTACCTGACAAAGCACTTATCTAAATTACATTTAGGATTCTTTTTTTTTTTTCTTTTTAGATATTTTTGCCATAGGGTGTGTGCTCGCCAGAAAGAAAGAGAAAGAGAGAGAGACAGACAGACAGACAGACAGACAGACAGAAATCACCCCCAGGGGGATTCTTACAACTTAATACTAAATGAAGAAACAACTCCATTTACACATCAGCAAAAGATCTGAACAGAAACGTCATTTTAAAAAAGATATATGGGAGCCTAGTGGTGGCATAGTGGTAGAATGCCATTCTCTGGGATGCTGACCCACATAGCAAGATTCTAGGTTCATGTACGGAGACCTCCCTAAATACGCCAGGCACACAGAAACCCAGGATCCAGGGCCGGAGGCTGGAAGTAGATCATAGTGTCAACATCCTGCTGGAGGTGCTGTCTCTCACAGATGGAAGAAATAAATGAACTTCAAAATATATGCATAAGAGCTAGAATGCATAAACAGGTAATACAACATGAGTCATCAGGAAAATGCAACTTAAAACCACAACAGGACAGGGCCAGCAGGGGACATAGTGGTTAAGACGCTGGATTCCCATATGGCCAACCATGATTTGAGACCTGGACCTGACGGCTTGTTTTCTTGCTCTCCCTTTCTCTCTCTGTGTGTCTCTGGTCAAATTTAAAAAACAGTAATAACAACAAATGGAATTAAATAAATAAATAAATCGGTGTGTGGGGGGGGGCAATAGGAGATGTGAAGCGACACATCATTTTTTTTTTTTTTTCTGGAAAGGTTTTTGCTATAGCGGGCATGCACTTGCCAGAAAGAGAGAGAGATAGACAGAGAGCGAGAAATCGCCCTCCAGGGAAGATGGCCACACCGCAATCCCTTCTTCTCCATTCTCCTCTCAGGATCTCAGGCACACATACACATGTGCCCAGCGTGAGTTTAAGCCACCGGGTCCAGGACTTGAATTGCAGTTGACTACATGGAAGTCCAGCAACATAGCCGTCCAGCGATATAGCCATTGCGCCATCCACTGGTCCTGATTTGGTCTTTTTTATGTACCAAATTGACAGGAACAGCTGATACCTAGATACTTGGCAAAATAGTTGTTGGTGTTTTTGTAAAGGTGTGCCTGGATGAGATGAACATCGGAATGGTACTACATAAAACAGGCTGTCCATCTAATCTAGATGAGCCTACCCAGTCAGCTGAAGACCTGACTAGAATAAAAGGCTGGGTAAATAGGAACTCCCGCTGCCTGACTGCCATTGAGCTGAGACACTTTTCCCCCGGCCTTTGGACTTGGACTCAAATACTGGCTCTTCTTCGGTTTCCAGCCTATGGCATCTGGATTAGAACTTTCACCATCAGTTCTCCTGGTCCTTTGGAATCAGATTAAAACTATCTCTTGGTTTTCCTGAGTCTGCACCTTATCAAATGCAGATCTTGGGGATTCTCAGCCTCCAATTAATTCCTTATAATAAATCTCTTTACATACACATTTATACAAACACATATTCCTTTTGGTTCGATTTCTCTGGAGCACCCTGACAGGATGCAACTGCATACCAAGAAAAACAGTTCAAGTTAGACGGGATATTACTACGTGTTGGTGAAGCCAACATGGACTCTTGAGGGCAGTGGTTTGGATGATCATCTGGCAAGAACAGCAGCTGCTTATAAACACATCTACTAGCTGATTTAGCTATTCCACTCTGAAGAGAAATGACCATATAATATCCAAAGAGATTTGTGTACAAATGCTCAATATAGTTCCAAATGTTCATTACCAGGGATGGGTAAACAGGGCCAGGCTTCTAGCATAGTGGTTAATGCGTGTAGAGAAGTCAAATCCCACATAGTTGCCCAGGATTTGAGTCCTAACCCCAACGGCTTACACAGTGGATGCTGACAGGACAAAGAACTAGAAGAAAGAAGACTGTGGCATGACCAGGACCTGTGTGTGTGTGTGTGGGGGGGGGGGAGATGCTTTCTCTCTCTTCCTGTCATGCATGTGGCCTCTGGCATAATAAACAGAAACAATTTTAAACAAAAACAACAAAGGGCCAGCCCTGCAGTCCAGTGATTAAGGGAGCTGGATCCCCCATGGCTGACCAAGTGGTTCAAATCCTGGCCCTGGCAGCTTGAGAAACACACAAGACATGCCCAAATCCCAAAAGGATTGAAAAATGGAGTAAGGGAATACAGGGTAACCACTCTCCACTGGGGGATGTTCTCCCTCTCCCTCTCTCTGCCTTAGTGGTGAGTACATGTGCTCTCTGGCAAAAAAAAAAAAAAAAAAAGAATGGATAAACAAACTGGGGTACACCCACACAAAAAGGATGAATTATGGGACCAGCAGATGGCATAATGGTTACGTTACTGGACTCCCACGTAGTTGGCCAAGAAAGAGGACTGTGGCATGACCTGGACCTGGCGACTTAAAACACACCAGGTAAGTGTGCACACATGTCCAAAATCCAAAGAGGAGAATGGAGGAGAACGAACTGTGATGTAGCCATCCCCCCGGGGATGATCTCTCACTTTCTGCCTGTCTTTCTGGCGAGTGCATGTGCTTTATAGCAAAAATCCCTTAAAAAAAAAAAAAAAAAAAAAAAAGAACCTGTCAGTGGTGTGGTGGTGAAGGTGGCCAGAGTCCACATGGCAGACTGTGTGGTTTGAATTCTCGACCTAGCAGCCTCAAAACAAGCTAGGTGCACAAGCATACATGCTGAAAATCCCAAAAGGAGCAAAAGATGGGTAAGAAGGGATAGTGGTGTAATCATTCCCCATGGATGATACTTACTCTCTCTCCAGCAAGCAAACACACTCTCTGGCAAATTAAAAAAAGAAGAAACAAAAAGGTTGAGGGGAGAGGGGAAAAAATCCACCTAACTGTGCGTGTGTGCAGAACTACCTATCACGAACTCACCCGAACCTGTGCAGCACTGTGCCTATATTCTTGAATCATCTATTAGGCTAAACCATACCAAAAAATGCCAGTATGTCATCAGTGTTTTTTTACTTTACCAATTTGCTGTTGGTACAATTCATCTGTCATAAAAGTTAGTGCTTTTTTTCCCCCCTATAATCACAAGGATGTGCAACCATCATTACCATTTACATCTGGAATATTTTCATCACCTCATAAAAGAAAACTACACCCCTTGCAGTCTCCCCTGGACCTAAGTGATCAAATGCTAATCCAATTTCTCTCTGGATCTGTCTATTCCAGGCATTTCACATAAATAGAATTAGACACCACATGGACTTCTAGTCAGGCTTTTTCACTAAGCAAAATATTTTCAAGGTTCATCTACAATATATCGATACCATATAACCGATGCTTTTGTTCCTTTTTATGGCTGACCAGAATTTGATCGACAAGCTTATTTGTTACTGCATTCATTAGTTGACAGACATTCTGGCTGTTTCTACTTTTCAATTGTTTTAAGTAGTAAGGCTAGGAATATGCTCATACAGTTTTGGAGATGGACACGTTTTTATTTCTCTTGGGGTTATACCAAGGAGAGAAACTGTTGGCTATACAGTAACAATGATTGTTTCCCAGGGTGGCTGCAACATTTTACTTTCCCACCAGCAGTGTAAAAGGATTTCAGTTTCTCCATACTCAGCACTTGTTATTGTCCATCTTATCTATTACAGCTATTCCAGTGGTATGCAGTGTTATCTCACTGTCGTTTCCATTTATGTATCCCTAATGACCAATAAGCATCTTCTCCTGTGCTTACTAGCCATTTGTCTGCGGTCTGTGAAGTCTATTCAAGTTGCTTGTTTGTTTCTATTTTAACTTTACTTACTATTATTTTCCAACTTGACCAGAAAGCGAGAAAGCGAGAGAGAGAGAGAAGGAAAGTGAAAAAGGAAGTCACCAGGTCCGGGACTTGAACCATGGTCAACCATGTGGGAGTCCAGTGCCCTTAACCACCACACCATCTGCCGGCCCGGTTGCTTGTTTTAAAATTGGATTACTTGCCTTTTTAGTACTGAACTATAAATTCTTCATATATTTTAAATACTAGACCTTTACCAGACATATAATGTGTAAATATCTCTCTGTTCTATGAGTAGTTGTCTTAGCTTGGACTGCTATAACAGTTACTACAGACTAGGTAGCTTAATCAGCAAACATTCATTTCATACCACTGTGGAATCTGGAAGTCTGAGAGCAGAGTGCCAACATGGTTGTATTCTTGATTGAGCGTTTTCTTCCTGATTTTATATTCAGAAGGCCTTCCCTTGGTATATTCAAGTAGAGTGCGCTCTGGTCCCTTCATCATCTCATAAAGGCACTAACCCCATCATGGGGTTTCTGTTCCCTCCGGACCATATCTAAACTCAATCACCTAGCAAAGATCACACCTCTGCAAGCCCTTACACTGGAGATTAGGGCTTCAATAAATGGACTTGGTGTGGGGGAGGGCAACACAAACATTTGGACCATGCAATGGTATTTTCACTAGTGTCCTTCAAAGCACAAGCTTCTCATTTTAATGAAGTCCAGCTTATTTCATTTCAGTTCTTTGTGCAACAGGTATTGTATTTAAGAAACAACTGCCTAGTCCTAGGCCAAGAAGACTTACACATTTGTTTTCTTCTAAGAACTTAAAGATTTTTGCTCCTATATTTAGGTCTGACACCTTTAAATTAATTTTTGCATATAGTATGGGTTAGGGAATTTTTACAGTTTGGATAATGGTTTGTCCTCCAAAGTTTCATGTTTCAGAATTCAGTGTTAGGAGGTGATGAGATCTAGGGCAGTTAATCAGGTCACGGTAACTGCCTCTCATAGATGAATGGTTAACACTTTCATAGATTAATGATGTCACATGAGACCTAGTGACTTCGAGCTCTTGAGATGGGGTTAGGTCTCATGAGAGCAGACTGCTTTAAAAGAAAGAGCTGCCCACAGTTTACTCTTGCTGAACATGCCTGCATCCTCTGTTTTTTCATTGGTGATGGTGTAGGAAGAACTGTGCCTTTGGACCTTCCTAGCCCACTAGAATCATGTTACAAATAAATCCTCTTTTTCCTTAAATTTGCCCAGTCTCAGATATTTGTTACCAGTGCAACAATGGACTAAGTAAGACAAGATTCAAATGTGTGTGTGTGTGTGTGTGTGTGTGTGTGTGTGTGTGTATGTCTGTGGTATGTGTATGTGTTGTGTTATAGATGTGTTTCACTATGTTGTGATTCTCCTGCTTCATCCTCCCAAGCAGATGGGACTATAGGCCTGTGCCACAGTGTCAGTTTGGGGAATTGAACCTGGGCCTCCCGTGAGATCTCAGCCTACCAAGCAGCAGTATCCAGCACTTGCTACCACAGATGGGCCCCAACGTTATTATTTTGCATGTGGAAATCTAGTCATCTCAGTATCATTTGGTAAAAACACACTATTCTTTTTTTATTATCTTGGCACCCTCACTAAAAATTATAACATGTAGGGGCTTGTGTTCAGACTTTCAATTCTATTTCATTAATCTAGATGTCTGTTCTTTGGCCAGTGCTACAGTCTTGATTACCAGTTTTATAATAAGTTCTGAAACCAGGTGATGCAAGCCCTATGACTTTGATCTTTTTCAAGATGGTTTTGGCTACCCTGGGTTCCTGGCATTTCCATGTTAATTTCAGAAACAGTTTGTAAACTTTGGCAAAAAGAGTCTTTGATACACATTGTTTTGAATCTGTTGGTCAATTTGGGGAGTACTGGTGTCTTAACAACAATAAGTCTTAATCCTTAAGTATTTTATTTATTTATTTGGTTCTACTATAAATAAATTTTTCTTAATTTCCCCCATGTTTATTTTGAGGGTATAGGAACACAACTTATTTTAATATATTGACCTTGTAATCTACAAATTTGCTCAATTAGTTTATCAGCTCTAATAGTATGTATGTGTATACACTAAAATTTCCACATGCAAAAATGATGATGACATCTGCAAAGAGTTTTACTTCTCGCCTTCTAATCTGAAAGCCTTCTTTTTTTTTATTTCTTTTTTTCCTTTTTTTTTTTTTCCCCCGTTTGCCCTGGCTAGAATCTCCCTGACTGTTGCACAAAAATGAGAGTAGACATCCTTGTCTTGTTTCTGATTTCCGTCTTTCACCATTAAGTATGATGTTAGCTGTGTTTCACAGATGTTCCTTATCAGGTTGAGGAAGGTACATTCCTACTCTGTTGTGTTTTTAATTATGACAAGTGTTGGATTCTATCGTGTGTTATTTCTACATCTCCTGAGATGGTCATGTGATTTATGTCCTTTATTTCATTAATATTGGATCTTACATTGATTTTCACGTTGAACCAACTTCGCATTTCGGGGTAAATACCAAAAAGTCATGATGTATTGGGTCGTGGAAAAGTCATGACAAATGTTTCTGTTTTTCTATGCAAAAATGCATCATGACTTTTCCGATGACCCAATACAATCTTTTCTATGTGTTGCCAGATACAGTTTGCTAGTATTTTGCTGAAGATTTTGGCGTCTATTTCATTACTAAGAAATACTGGTCCATAGTTTTCTTATGACATCTTTGTCTGATTTTGCTGTCAGGGTAAAACTGATCTTACAGAATAGAATAAGTTGTCTTTTGGAAATGTTTGTAAATGATCTGTATTAATTTTTCTTTAAACAGTTAATAGAATTCACCACTGAATCCATCTGATCTTGAGATTTTCCTTATGGGAAGTCCTTTTCTTTCTAATCTACAAAAATAGCAATTTCATATAGTTCAGCTCAATATATTTTCTATCTCCTTTTCTATCTATTTTCTGTTTGTATCTATCCAGGAGGAAAGATCTTGAATCAATTTGAATCAGCTCTCTATGGCTCATAATTGTTTTTTGTTTTCTTTTTAACTGCCAGAGAGCATGTACACTCACCAGAGATAGAGAGAGGGAGAAATCAACTCCCAATAGGGTGGGGTCATGCCACAAATCCTTCTCTATTTCTCTATCCTGTAGGGATTTTGGGCACACACACACATGCACCTGGCACTGTGTGTCAAGTTTCCAGGGCCAGGATTGAACCACAGTTTCCCTGTCCCCTTAACTACCAGGGTATAGAGCCAACCCTGGTGCATTAAAGTTTTTTCTTTTTTAAAATTGGGTTGTTGAAAAAAAAAAAAATTGGGTTGTTGAAACAGTAATGGCGCATTTTTGCATAGAAAAACATAGAGAAGTGTGTCATGATTTTTCTATGACCCAATAAATTTGTAAGAAGGTATCTTACCAGGAAGAGACAGAGAGAGCAAGAGGGAGAAAGTATCCCCCTACAGGACATGGTCATGCCACAATCCCTTCTCCTCCATTTCTCCATCCTGTCTGGGTTATGGGTACATATGCACACTGCCTGGCACGTTTTTCAAGCCCTTGGGGCTGGGAAACCAACCAATCTTGCAGTCAGCCATGTGGAACCCAGATCTCTTAAGGACCAGACCATAGAGCTGGCCTTAAATCTGTCATTTACTTATTTTAAAAAATTATCTGTCATTCTTATTTTTAAAATTTTTTACAGGGCACGTGCACTCACCAGAGAGAGAAAGAGAGAAAAAGTGAGAAAGCAAACCACCAGGTCTGGATCTCGAACCACAATTGGCCACGTGGGAGTCCAGCACCTTAACCACAATGTCACTTGCTGGCCCCATACTTCTAAATTCTGGCCGTATTTTATCTGGTCATACAAAAGATTTAAATTATTATCAAATCTACTCATCTTTTTCCTTGGTAATTCACTGCATCACAGCTTTTAAGATCACAGGATTTCTCTACTTAGCTGATGTTAATATTTCCTCCCTTCGGTGACTCACAAAAGTAATCCTTCCTGTTTTCATAACTGAAACAGAACCTGGCAAACACCATGAGTTGAGACTGGTATGGAACATCTGTACTTTTATCCAGCTCTAAGCAGTCCTCCCACACTGTGTCATTTGCTTTAGTACATGTTCCTTCAAACCCTCTCCAATGTTTGCTGTGGGTTTCCTGACAGTATTTGCTGACAAAAAAAAAAAAAAAAAGAAAAAGAAAAAAACCAGTTTAGATTGTCATCATGTTTTCAGCCATTTTTACCAGTACAGGAGAGAAGTATTTCCCCAATGGCATGAGGCATTTTACCTTTCATAACAAGGAAACATCAGAAAAAGTTTCTAAATATTTATTGTATAGTTGATCACATATTCTGAGGTGCTGGATTGCCCTCTGAATGGGAGTACACATCCTCTATATTCCAGAGACGTCCGTCTCATTTTCTGGTGTATAGCCCGTGACAGTCTTACAAATCACGGACGCTTCATGCTATCCCAAGCACAGCATACACTCAGAGAGAAGTTCACCAAAGACAGGAATGGTTCAAATCCCCAAAGCTTCCTGAAAAATGACAGGTTTTTGTCAATGTTGAGGGGGGTATGAAGACTGATTTTTCACCTGACAAAGCTTTAAGCTGGAAGGAGCTGTCAATGTGTGTGTGTTCACATCATTAGACTCATCCTCAACCCACCAGCTCTTTATAGCAATCTTTTCATGCAACTGGCCCACTTTTAGACAGGGTGGTTTAGGTAAAAACAACGTGCGCTGCAAATCTTGAGTCAGCTGCGTATACACAATGCAGCATGGCGCCTGCGTGACCAGGAGCACAGAGTCTGTGCCCCCACACGGCCGAGTGCCCTCATTCCTAGGGACAGCTCACTGACCAAACACAACGCACAAACTGCACACAAACACCAATGTCAACTCATCAACAACGCTTGCCTTCTCACTTTTTAGATACGATATTTACATGGGAGCCAGCAGTTTGGCAACAAGGTCACTACTTTGGCAGTTTTATACCTGGCTCTGATACTAGCAGGGTCAAGCCCTTCTTAGCATTCCCTTTATTTTAAAGAAGAAATTTTTTTTTTTTTGGGGAGAGATTTTCACTGTAGGGCGCGTGCGCTCGCCAGACAGACAGAGAGAGACATAGAGACAGAAAGCGAGAAATCACCCCCCAGGGGGGACGGTCACGCCGCAATCCCTTCTCCTCCATTCTCCTCTCGGGATCTTGGGCACGCACGCACACGCGCCCGGCGTGAGTTTTAAGCCACCGGGTCCGGGACACGAACCGCGGTCGACTACGTGGGAGTCCAGTGACATAGCCATTACGCTAATTGCTGGTTCCCAAGAAGAAATATTTTTACAAGTACACAAAAATAACATGATTATCATTACAATTTCCAAACACACAATTCTCTGCTAATATAGTCTTCCTTGAGCTGTTCGCTAGGACATCAGTGCTATGTTCTCTTTCAGTGTTTACCATGCTGTTTGCTAAGGTTGATCCTGGGTTATCTATTGCTGCTGTTGCTAGATTATTGTGAATGGATACTTTTCTATGACTTGCTATTGATGAAGCATAGAATAAATTGTGTGCATTTATTATATATCTAGTTGTTTTCTTAATATGGCTAAGGAGGAAGAAAGCATAGCAGAAGATATAGTAGGACCACCACCTTCAATAGGTGATCAGAAAAGCCTCACCAAGGGGACATTTCAGCATAGATCAAAGATAAAGACATAAGCCACGTGGATATCCATGGAAGGAGCATCCTAGACAAAGTAAACAAGGGCAAAGGCTTTGGGTTCCCACACCCTGGCACATCTCAGCAGCAGCAGAGAGGCCATGGTGGTTAAGCACCCAACAGAAGTAAGGGGGGGGGGGCAAGACATGAAGGACCCAGGGTGACCACTCTAACAACCTTGACCTTTACTTAGATGAGACGAATGCTCTCAGAACAGAAGAATGGCGTGACTGGCCATCTTGTGGCTGGGTTAAGAGACTAGAGTGGGCACAGCCAGTGCAGGGAACCAGCTGAGAGACTACTATAATACACCAGAGAGAGATGCTGGGATTTCACTACAGCAGCAGCAGGAGAGAAGGTAAGCAGGAGTTGGATCCTGTACATATTTTGAAGTTAGAGCAGAGGATGTGTAGATGGGCTGGATGTAAGTTTGATAACAAACAGGTCAAGGCTAACTCCAAGGTTCCAGCCTGAGCTAGTTGGGATGGAGAGTTTGCCCTTTACAGAAGGAAGATGAGAGAAATTGGTTTGGGAACGAGTTAGTTAAGATTAGAAATTCAAATTTAAATATGCCAAAGTACCTTGCAAAGATCCAAGTGAGGACATCTTATAGACTACTACATACAGGGCTCTGGAGAAGATACCAATTCCTGAGTCATCAGTATAAACAGAGGGTCCTTAAAATCTATGAGACTATATGAAACTACCAAGACAGCAAGCATAAACAGAGACAACCAGGGCCAAAGACTAAGACCTGGGGCACTTCAATATTTAGAAGTCAAAATGATGAGGAGGGAGAATGAAGGGCGGCTGTGAACCTGTAAGAAAACCAGGCTGTTATGGAACCCAGAGAGCTAGAAAATGACGTGCTTCAAGAAGGGAAGGATCAGAGTGTAGCACTTTGAGATGTTACCTGGTTACCACAACTACAGCACCACCATATAGCAATGGTGGTAAAACCAGATGAGAAGTGACTCAGGAGACCATGAGGTAGGGCCAGATCAGATGGAAACCTACAAGTTTTGCCCACTGATTGCCGACAGGAAGACAGCAATCCATGTGCATCTTCAAAACACAGCTGAGGGTGGGGGCTTCCGTGAATGAATGGAAAGGCACTGGTCTTGGGCAGGACACAGATGACTTATCTCAGTAATGGGAGGGAGACAGTGAACATGGGTATGGGCAGACAGGCAGGGAATGGTTGGGACCTAAGTCACAGCAGAGTATGAAGATGAGGGACAGGTGTTGGATGTTTAAGGGGAAGAGGGCGTACATAAGAGTCCTAGCGTGTGTGTGTGTGTGTGTGTGTGTGCATGTGCGTGCATGTGTGTGTGGGGGTGGTGAAAGGCGTCTGCAAGGCAGTAAGAACCCATGTCTGAACACTTAGGGTCCCTTGGTGTGGGTACAGCTTTTGTGGCCAGTGTAGGCACCTGCAGAATGCTGACCACCAGGCCGGAGTTGTCAGTAAGAATGATGGAAGGGACAGATGAGCAGGGGGTTGAGTAAACTACCAGAGGGGTGGAAAAGGAAACACCAAAGGCCAAGCACACCCAAATAACTGCATGCCGTGAAAAATGCTCTGGAATGCAGCAAGTGGACAAAAAAGTGAGGCACAAAATGTTAAGGAATGTTCCAACCAGATAGAGGAGAAATTCACTTAACCACAAGCTATTTACTGTGATTCCTACATGCCGAGCACTTAGATGTGCTAAGGATACAGCAACAACCGAAACAAAGTCTCTGCCCTTGAGAAGCATATATTTTACTTTTTTTTTTAATGGCCCGAGGGCACATGTATTTGCTGAGACAGAAAGAGACAGTGAGAGAATGAGAGAGAAAGCACCCTCTAATGAAGTATGGCTACACTACAATCCCTTCTCCTCCATTTCTCATCCTGTTAGGTTTTGAGATATGCACATACATGCACCCAGAAAGTTTATCCTAGTCATCAGGGCCAGAATTCACACTGTCTGAGCCACATGGGATCCAGCTACCTTAACCACTAAAAGCGCTTATTTTAAAGGAAACACCTGGCAGAAAAAAGAAAATACAAACAGATATAGGCCATCATCAGATTAAGACTAATGTTGTAAAGAAAACAAAATAAGGGACTAACAACAAAACCCCTCCCCACAAAATTCCAATTTTATTTAGGACAGCAATGAGCCCACAGAAAAGTTACATATTTTTTTGAGATTTGTTTAAAGCTAGAAATGACCAGCCCCATGCTTTGGTCAATGAACTTATGTACAAGTGCTCAGTAAGATTTCTGGGAAGGCCCTATGCAGGAAGCTGGCCCCAATGAGGTGACACTATTTCTCCCTTATCTGCTAATTTGAAAGCTGGGGCCCCAGTAGTCATTGTTAACTAAGAGGGGAATCTCTTGAGGATGAACATTAAAAATAGAGAAATTGAGAACATCCCTGGATTTTGGTCTGCTGCTGAACAAGCTGCAGCACACTGTCCTCAACCAAGGAGGGAAGACTGGGCTGAGAAAGAGCAGGGCTAGGCTCTAATACCAACCAAGATTTGGTGTTCAGTTTTGCAAGTGGTATGTCTCATGGACTCCCAGATATTCAAAGAGAGATAACCAGTAGGTAGCTAGCTAGCAGGTGGGAGGAGTTCAGAGAGAGGTCTGGCTGGAGGCAGGAGTGTGGAAATTTAAGCATCTAGACATCTTTGTGGCCACAAGACTGGTGATATCACAAGGGTTAGCTGGTGATGCAAAAGAGTGAAAAGATGTGAAGACTAGGGGGCACAGAAAACAGCAAAGGCATCTGCAGAGGATGCACGATGGGAGTGACAAGAATCCAGAGAATAAGGCATCATGGAGCCAGGTAAAAGGAAATGCTTCAAGGAGAGCAACTAGCAGGGACTAACATGCTAGCAACATCAATCCAGCATGTTTAGAACAGGAGCATTTGGACAGAGCCAAAAACCTGATTTGGAGAGAATGGGAAGAAAGATGTGAAAGGGGGAAAAGAAAATCAGCAGCAGCTGGAGAAGGACATGGGTCAAGGAAAGAGTTTTGTTCAGGACGAGGAAAACAGGAAAACCAGAGCCATTTGTACACGGATGGAGTCACTCTGTAGAGAGAAGATCAATGATTCAGCAGAGAGAAGCCCCAACAGCTGGTGCAGAGGTTGGAAGGCTAGACATGGAGCATGAGGTGAGTGCCAGCAGGGCAACTCATCTGCACGTGGGTGGGAGCAGGTGCAGGCAGGTGAGCTAGTTTTGGGCATGGCTGAGGAAGCAGAGCCTTGGATGTCTGTGAGGTGGAGCTAAGGGCTGAGAGGGGCACATGTAAGTGTCACCCACAAGAGAGAGGAGAATCCAGGCCAGGGACGAGGCAGGTGCTGGACATACAAGGCACACCGTAGGGGATTTAAAGCAAGCCATTCTACCACACTTGGCTAAGTAGTCACTAAATAGTTATTAAAGCAGTAAATAATTCCTTTATTCAGGTTTTCAAAATCATGATCCCTAGTTATAAAGATCTGGCAGAAACTGTGCTTCCTGACATTTAGGTTAGCACTTATACAGCCCATTCTGTCCACAGCCCCAGAGGGCGATGTTCCAAATGCATGCACGTCTTCAGATGGGGAAGGTCACATTCTGTGTATGGGGCAGCCTCCTCTTTTTTCTGGTGCCAATCTGTCTCCCTGGGCTTGCCTGCCATTCTGCTGACTCTGCACCCAGGAACATCCTCAGCTACATCACTCTACAGAACTGTGTGCCTCCTAGGGCTGGGTCTGCCAGGACTTTAACACCCACATTGCCTCACAGCCCTCAGTACAATTCCCTGACTACCAGCTTAAGTCACTGTGTTCAGGGGCCAGCATGTAGCACAGTGGTTAAGGCACTGGACTCCCACATGGCCAACTGGAGTTCAAATGCTGGACCTGGTGATGCTCGCTCGCTCTCTCTCTCTCTGAGGAGCCCACATGCCCTACAACAAATTAAAAATAATAATTAATAAATTAATTAATTTGAAAAAAAAGGAAAAAAGTATTGTGATCAACCTGGTAAGGTCTACCCCTGCCCCTTCCCACTATCCAACACTCACCCTGATTTTGTTGATGTCTTATAATATCTGAAATGTTTTTGTTCACTAGTTTAACACCTCCCTCCTGCTGGAGTAGGAGCCTGAGGGCAGGGACCTTACCTGTCTTTTCCATTACAACATCTCAGGGCCCTCAACAAGGTCTAGTCCATGGAGGCTCGCAAATCACTGAAGGAAAGTATTTGAGCTGGCAACCCCACTCTATAGCCTAAACTGACTGCCTTTTTCAAGTCCCTCAGCCTCTCTGTGCCTCATTTTAGCCGCCCATTGTCTATAGAGAACTAGGTATTAGAAAGCCCCTTCTTTTCCTGACTCAAAATCTGTTTAAAAAAGTAAGAAATAACAAGCCAGTCAGTGGCATGGTGATTAAAGTGGCTGGATCCTACATGGCCAACTGGGCAGTTCAAGTCTCAGACCTGGCAGCTTGAAAAACACGCTGCATACTCAAACTATAGTGTGACCATCTCCCCTGAAGGGTGCTTTTTCACCCCCTCCAACCCCCCACCTCTTTGGCAAGTTTATCACCAAAATAGCAAACTAAAATATTGGGTCACTGAAAAAGTCATGATGCAGTTTTGCACAGAAAAACATGTCATGACTTCTCTGGTGACTCAATAAATACTACTTCTAAAAAAAGCCCAGGTCAACTTTGTAGCCTAATGGTTAAGGCAGCTGGATCCCACATGGCCAGTTATGCAGTTGCAATAGAATCCTGGCCACAGCAGTTTGAAAACCACCAGGTACCTGTGAGCGCATGTGCTCACTATCCTGTCAGGGTAGAAATGGAGAAGGGATTACAGTGTGACCATGTCCCTTTGGAGGGTACTTTCTCCCTCTCCATCTCTGGTGAGTGCACACACTCTATTGGAGATTAAAAATAATATACAAACCTCAAACAACCACCAGCTAGCAGGGAATCCATGTCTATACCCTCATCTCGGTCTACACCTGTCCCACCTGATAGGCCCAGCCATGCAGATACAGGACATGTATCAGTGCAGAGGACACAAAAGCAGGCTAATAAGACCCACCAGCCAACATGCCTCTAATGAACTGCGTGAAAGACATGAAGAGTGGCAGTCAGGACACAGACGGGAGCACACGGCTCTTCAGAAAAGAAGGAATTCCAACTGTGCTCAGGGTTGGTAGGATCCTGGAAGGCAAAAAGGCAACATGAGGCCACTTCGGGTAAGAACTGACCAAGTTTTGAGCCTGAGAAGATGAAAGAGTTATGATTTATTAAGTGCTTATGGGCAAGACAGAGGACCAAGTGTCTTCAATATAATAAAACCACCTTCTGGGGGAGGAATTGGCTCTACTTGGCATATCAAACAATCTGAGGTAAAGAGAAACTGAGATCTAGTTTAATGCCACTATCTAGGACACAACAAAACCAAGATCAAGACAAGTATGTGTTTGTCTCAAGGCCAATGCTTCCTGGTTACCAGTGTTTCTTATACTGAACAAATCCCAAATCCAGCCAAGATCAGGTTTGGAGCACTGCACTAAAAGTTCTAACTTTAGACATACACCCGGCACCCAAACTTTCTATGAGTACAAACTCAGGCTTTGACATTACAGGGCAGTACTTGATCGACCAGACTGTCACAAAGGTGAAAGAAGAAAATTTAAAGACTTCTGTGGAGAATTCAAAGACACATGAGAATACATTTACAGGCTGAGTTCAGGAAGAATACTCCCAGATTTCTCAGCTGCTGAGGAGAGGACAGCATCACCAACCTGGGTATCAGAGAACAGAGCAGACTTGGGAACCTCCTGGCTGGGGCTCCAGGAAAGCATGGAGATGGGTCTAGGGCCAGGCTTCAGTCACAAGTGCCAGGCCCTGTCCCCTGAGCTATGCAGAGTCCTACCTGATGTGGATGGTGATAAAAGAAGATCTCACAAATAAAAAAATAAAAAAATAATACAAATTTAAAAAAAAAACAAAAAAACAGAATATACCAAAAAAACTAATGGGATGATCTCTATGAGCAAAATATTTTGGTGAAAAAAAAAAAAATCAATTTCTTCTTTATTTAAAAATTTGCTAGAGGGCATGTGCACTCTCCTGGGAGAGATACAAAGTGAGAAAACACCCTCAAGCGGGATGGTCATGTTGCAATCCCTTTCCTCCATTTCTTTCTGGATCTTCGGTATGCATGCACATGCACCGGTAGGTTTCTCAAGCTGCCGGGTCCAAGACTCAAACCAGGCAGCTGGCTGTGTGGAATCCAGTCACCTTAACACACAGTATGGCCTGAAATTACATTTATAATCAGAAAAAAACTTGGGAAAAAAAAATTAAAACAGGGCCTTCTAGCTCAAGGTAGCGGACTATTTATCTAAGAGTTTCCCCTCTCCGGAGGGCACTACCTACAATTTGACACAACAGCAAAAAACTCATAGCTACAGCCAGAATACAAGGTACATTCTCATGGATCATAACCTTGTGTTTTTTGAAGAACACAGAAACAAGTTCCTTAAAGCAAGATCCTGAGGCTCTCATGAGTGTTTTAGCCCTAGGAGATACCTGGCGACATCTAGAGACACTGTGGAGGTGCTCCTGGCCATCTGGTGGGCAGGGGCTGGAGATGTAGCTACCATCCCAAATTGCACTGCCCCCATCACAAAGATTAGCCATCCTCAGGCAGGGACCGGGGATATAGCTAATATCCTAAATCGCACTACCCCCATAATAAAGGATTAGCCAGTCCAAATGTTCACAGACTGGGTCAACCACTATGGTAGAAATGGAAGCTCAGTAAGATGTGCCCAGGGTCACAGCATGATGGTAGAGTACCTCCCAGCCACCCAACTCTCTTCTGTCTTCAACAGGAAAATCAAGATAAAAAGTACCTGTCAGGTCCCCAGGAGCCCACCACCATTCTGAAGGCTGTGAGGAACTGGACATCTCAAGATGGCACTGCTACCAACCCACCAAGGCCTAGGGAATCCCCTACATGTCTGGAAGACTTACTTGGCAGAAAAGCACTGTTAATTCTTGCCAGGTGGCAATTCAGACCAGTGCAAGCTAGTTACCATCACCCTGCAGGAGAATGTGCCCTTGGACTGTAGAATTAGAATGCCCACTCCACACTGTCCAGAACCCCAGCCCCCACCATCTCCCTACACTGTACAGCCCTCCACCTGGTGCACCGTCCTGTGGACTCCTCCTTAAAGACTGTGAACAGTGTGGCTGTTGAGCCATTGGCTCTGCCAATGAGATGTTTACTTCTATGTTAGCAAACACTTCTCAATCAAGAATCCTAGTTTCCCAATAAAACTTCCCTGTTAGGGAACCAGCAGTTAGCGTAATGGCTATGTCGCTGGACTCCCACATAGTCGACCACGGTTCGCATGCCAGGCGAGTGTGCGTGCGTGCCCAAGATCCCGAGAGGAGAATGGAGGAAAAGGGATTGTGGTGTGACCATCCCCCCTGGGGGGTGATTTCTCACTTTCTGTCTCTATGTCTCTCTCTGTCTGTCTGGCGAGCGCACGCGCCCTATAGCAAAAACCTCTCCAAAAAAAAAAAATAAAAAACTTCCCTGTTACCTACTAGGAATCACTCCCGAAAACTTCTAGAAAAAGAAAAAAAGAACTCAGCAGTGATGAAAGTGTCAATAAAACAGAGGAAATAGTATATGAGATCTAAACAACACGGAAGGGGAAGGGCTACTACTGCATGGTGGAAGTAGCATTTCTAGTAACAAAAATAAGGCTTCCAACATCATTCTTACAAAGATAAATAAGTGAATGCCTTTTCTGAAATATGGCAAGCTCACTTGAAATTTCTTTACCTGTATGAGTATCTGCATGACTATTCTAATCAGCAGCTACGCAAAAACCCTGAATGCAAATTATATCCCAGATTACGAAACAACATAAGGCTTGAGGAAGAATCCTTTCCTAGTTCATTCAACGAGCAATGAAAGCATTTCTGGAAAACTTCCCTGCCTGGTTATTTCCCATACTTGCCAATTAGTACAAAATGACAAGCCACCACAGTTCCAGTCTCTGAACCCTATATGTCAGTTTGTTCAGTGACAGACTGGGCGGTGGACTAAGACATTAGGTCAGTAGTTATAGGTTCCCTCCAACGAATGACAGCATGGTATAGACCTCTCTGAGCTGCACTCTTCATCTCTAAACCACCAATGTCACAGAGTTGTATTAAAATAAAAAACAAAACCTATTTACATCTTGAAGGGATGTCCTGAAGAGGCATTTGGTAATGTCAGCAATGTTCCCTTGTTCTTCCTAGATCAGATAAAGTGCTAGATATGCAAGTGTGTGAAACAGTGCTGTTCAACCACTCGTTAATGAAAAGGAACAGAATTTTGCTTTCTGCATTCCTCTAAAGACCGATTCCTCCAGAGCACAGACTGGTTTCACAATGACAACTTTAGCAGCTATCTTTTAATGAGTGCCAGGTTGTGTTCTAAGCAATATATGGTCACTTATTTTGTCCTCAGGCACACTGGCATAGTTCTCCCAGTAAGCAGTGGTTATAGAGGAACAGGACCAAATCCCATTCTGCTGGCTCAGAGCCTGTGCTCCTGAGTCCTTTGCTAAATTGCCTGGGGGGGGGGGGGGGGGGAGAGGACACCTCACAGCAACCCAACCACAAGGCTTTCACCACCACCTGTCACCACTGAGATGGACAGGATGCTGCAGTGCTCTGGGAGAAGAGGACAGCTACTCAGCCCTCCAAGAACGGAGTCCAGAAGCACAAAGGTCACCACAGCTCTCCTAGAAATGCTATGACCTTGGTCTTCTCATGACTTTCTTCCCAAGGTGCTTTCCCAGGCCAGTTACTATCAAAGCCTCTACCAACTTGGTAAGGACAAAGTACCAGCCTCTTCTACCAGGAACACGAATTCCATCCTAATGGAATGTGACTTGGCTAAGTGACTACCCAAGGTCATACACCTGGCAGCCAAGTGGCAAGAGCAGTATTTCAGGTTTGGTGACGCCTAGCTAAAAGGGTTTCTATGAGACCGTCAGGTCTCTGCCTACAGGCTCCCTAATTGGTGGCTGGAAGCTGACCCGGCCACACTTCCGAGCACTCAGCCTCCAAAGGGGCAGGAGACACCCACCGCGAGTAACATCGGGCACTCTAGCTAGGCCCCACGATTTGGCTCCTGGAAACTACGGCCTCTTTCCAGCCCCCTTCTCACCAACCCGGTGCCGCCGGGGCGTCGCTGACTGCGTTCACGCTTTTTGCAGACAGAGGGGCCGCAATCGTGCTCCCAGAGTAAAGCAGGACGCAGGGTACAGGTGTGGACGCCAGCCACACCTGCTTGGAAGACCCTGGGGACCCTCAGGACCGCGCCGCCTCCTCGGACCCCGCCATTCCTGGGTAGCCAGTTCATACACAGACCTCGCCCTCCACCCAGCACACTCGCAGCCTCCACAGCGTCTGCGCCCCCCTCCACAGACTGTGCCGCCCGGGAGAGCAGCCTGCTCGCCCAAGAGGCCGCGCCCAGCCCCCGCCTGCCCTCCCCTTCCCGGGGTAGTCCCTTCGCTCCCTCGCGGACACCGTCGACAGGCGCGTGCAACATCGGCCCCCGCCACCGACCCCCA
>NW_006159856.1:296364-296747 GCF_000334495.1 Tupaia belangeri chinensis | reverse complement strand
CCCCCCCCAGCCCCCCCCGCCCCAGGAAACCCGACTAGACTCCAAGGACTCCGCCGCCTCCACAGACTGTGCCGCCCGGGAGAGCAGCCTGCTCGCCCAAGAGGCCGCGCCCAGCCCCCGCCTGCCCTCCCCTTCCCGGGGTAGTCCCTTCGCTCCCTCGCGGACACCGTCGACAGGCGCGTGCAACATCGGCCCCCGACACAGACCCCCACCTTGAGGGTCGGGTACTCCTGCACCTTCAGGGTCATGGACAGCTGGGCGGCGGACTCTTGCACCGCCATCTTGCCTCCGCCAGACACCGGCGGGCGGGGACCGGCGCAGGGCGCGCGGCATGCCGGGTAGTGACGTAGGCGCGCCGGCCCGGCAGGGGCGGGGCGGGGCCA
>NW_006159856.1:260608-288814 GCF_000334495.1 Tupaia belangeri chinensis | reverse complement strand
CGTGGGCCCAGCCCTTCGGCGGCGGAAGAAAGCCCAGGCCAATCACTACTGGCCTTTCTCCTGCTCAACCAATCAACAGCAGGCAGCCCTGGCTGACTGTTTTCGCTTAAATTCCCGGCGGGATGCAGATGCTGCCACCGGGTTTCGGGGAGCTTTCGACTCTGCATGTCCGGTCCGGCAAATGAGGTTTGCGGTCCGGGTGCATGGAGCCAGAGCCTAGTGGGTTGGAGAATTTAGCGGTCCTGGCTTGGGGGCCCGCGAAGGGTGTGGCTGTAGGGCAATTAGGGGTCTCAAATGGCGGTCCCCGGTGATAAAGTCACTTCATGGTTTATCATCCCGTAGCAGTCACATCTGGTTGCGGCAACACCTCGTGGCAGTAGCCTCTTTGGGCGGTGGTCCCTCTTGGCCGCGGCGCCTTAGTGCAGGGCTACCCAAACATATTCTGCCAACTGTATGTGGACTACTTTCCTTCAGTTCCTTTCTTGCTAATAGCTGCTGTAGACCTGATATCACAAATTTCTTACTGAAAAAGATAAAAACACTAATACAGAGACAAGAAATTCCCAAAGAAGGACCATGTGTGGGAACCAGTAGTTAGCGTAATGGCTATGTCGCTGGACTCCCACGTAGTCGACCGCGGTTCGCGTCCCGGACCCGGTGGCTTAAAACTCATGCCGGGCGCATGTGCGTACGCACCCAGGATCCCGAGAGGAGAATGGAGGAGAAGAGATTGCGGCGTGACCATCCCCCCTCGGGGGTGATTTCTCGCTTTCTGTCTCTATGTCTCTCTCTGTCTGTCTGGCGAGCGCATGCGCCCTATAGCGAAAACCTCTCAAAAAAAAAAAAAAAAAGGGCCATGTGTGTGAGGGCCCTCACTGCCGTGGCACGTGGGCCTGGCATCCAGCATAGCTTCATTTCCACCATTGCACATTCTCATCATTTCAGATATCACCAGTTCTCCCCCACCCCACCCCCCGCCTTTTTTTTTTTTGAGAGGTTTTCGCTATAGGGCGCATGCGCTCGCCAGACAGAGACATAGAGACAGAAAGCGAAAAATCACCCCCCCAGGGGGGATGGTCACGCCACAATCCCTTCTCCATTCTCCTCTCAGGATCTTGGGCACACACGCACAGGCGCCCGGTGTGAGTTTTAAGTCACCGGGTCCGGGATGCGAACCACGGTCGACTACGTGGGAGTCCAGCGACATAGCCATTATGCTAACTGCTAGTTCCCTCCCCTACCCCTTTTGAAATAAAGATGAAATTAAGTTTTATTAATTAGGAATGATTTCTGAATTAAACCGCTGTATTTCATGTAAGTTTGAAACAATTTCTTAACATATGATTAAAGGAACTTGATCTCACATGATCAGTGATGCAGTTCAGATCCAGCAGCTTTAGAAACACACCAGATAGGGACCGGCAGTTGGCGTAATGGCTGGTCACTGGACTCCCATGTAGTCGACCGCAGTACGAGTCCCAGAGCCGGTGGCTCAAACTTACACCGGGTGTGTGTGTGGACCCAAGATCCCGAGAAGAGAAGGGATTGCCGCGTGGCCATCCCTCCCCCCCTGGGGGGCGTGATTTCTCGCTTTCTCACTCTCTCTCTGTCTCTGGCAAGTGCACAACCCTATAGCAAAAACCTCTAAAAAAAAAAAAAAAGAAAAAAAAAAAATAAAAAAATAAAAAAAAAAAAAAAAACACCCAAAATGTACATATGGGGGCCCAGCAGATAATGTAGTGGTTATGTCACTGGATTCCCACATGGCAGACTGTGGTTGGAGTACTGGGCCGGGTGGCTTGAAAAATCACGCTCTGTGTGTGTGTGTGTGTGTGTGTGTGTGTGCATGCGTATGTGCATGCCCAAGATCCTGGGAGGAGAATGGAAGAGAAGGGATTGTGGTGTGGCCATCCCCTCTGGGGAGTGATGTTCTCACTTTCTCACTGCCTGTCTCTGTCTCTCTCTACAGCGAGACCATACCTCCTAAGGCAAAAACCCAAATGCATGCATATCCACACACCACGTGTGTGTGCCCCAAATCCCAAGAGGATGGAGCAATGGAGAAGATATTGTGGAGTGACCACACCCCATTGGAATGTTCTTTTGTCTCTTGCTTTCCCTCTCTCTCTCCTCTCTCCTCGCCCTTTGGCTTTCTCTAGCCAGAACAGGTGCTCTCTGGCAATAAAAAACAAAATGAAACTTAAGTTTTATCAAGAAATTAGGCTACAGACTCCAGGTATTAGACAAGGTATGTTTTACAGAAAAGGGCAGAAATCTTAACTACACAGCTCCATGACTGTTCAACTATGTCTATACTTCCATATAACCACCATCCCGGTCAGGAGGTAGGGCATTTCTTGTAACACAGTTCCCCTGTCCCTTCCCAGTCTGTATCGCCAAAAGGTAACCATTATGTTAGCCCTTCTCCACCTAAATTCATTTTTTAAAACTTCAAATAAATGGGATTGTATGCTATTTCCTCTTGTGTCTGCTTTTGTCCACAATTACATCACTGTTCTTTCATGTGGTTACAACAGTGGAGAGTAGTGCTGTCGTAGTTTGATAAACTGCCATCCTCTTTAGAGAGTTTGCTTTTATTTTAGCAGGGCTTCAAAAGAGGGATACAGAGTTCATTTCCATGGTAAAATGAGCCCACACATCCTAGTACCATTTATAGTCAAGAATATTTAGGGTGATAAGGTAGAGACGAAGTTTCAGCCAACCTCCTACAATCTGTTTAGCTCATTCTAGGCTTTCTTGTATTTTAAGACAAAACTGCATTTGGGTTAGTTGGTCCTTTCTGAGTCTTTATTAGTGGAGGGAAATTTCTAACTTTGTGTCCCTTTCTCTAAAGAATCACCCCCCTCCCAGCTCCCGGGTACTTGGCCGGTTTGCACAGAGGAACATCACGCTAGAAACTTGGATGTGTAGATGGTAGGCTGGTCTGGGGCCCGTGAAGGGCATGTGACTTAGAACCTGGTGGCTCTGGCTGGTCAGCCCTATGGCAATGGTCACTCCTGAGGGATCCTGTGGTTCTCTGGCTACACAACTCCATTCTTTGAGAGGATCAAGTTGGTGCCTTTTTAATTTTTTTAATTTGTTCAAGGGTGCATGTGCTAGCCAGAGAGAGAAAAAGAGAGAGAGAGAATTCCCACATGGGAAATGGTCATGCTGCAATCCTTTCTCCATTTCTCTCTCCTTTTGGGATTTTGGGCAAGCATACACACACCTGGCATGGTTTTCAAGCTGCTGGGTTCAGGACTGGAACTGTGCTGTTGGCTATGTGGCATCTGGCCGTCTTAACCACCATGCCACTGGGGCGTGATGCCTCTTATAAACAGTTTGTAGTTATTATCTTTTTTGTGACCCCCCCCCAAAGAGCATTCTCCCAGATACAAACAGGAAACCTCTTTGCCTTCCATTCCAGTAGAATGTATGGCGTTTGTGTGACAGATCTGTCAGTGGGAGGTGACAGAGGCTTCTCAGTCTCCCAATACACCCGTGGTTTTCCCATAATGAATAGTGCTTTGGGAGTGTTGCATTTTGGGTACACTACTTTCTGATAGCTACTGCCCTCTTAGATGGCAGGCTGGTGACAGTGCCATGTACCAGTAGCACCCAGCTGCCCCGTGTCCTAGCAGAAAAGATAGTACCCACTACCCCATTGGACAAGACAGTGCCTGGCACACCGACATCAAAGCAGCAGATGCCAGAGCTGTTTAGGCATGCAGGGTACAGCTCAACCTCTAGCATTTCTGAGGAAAGAGGCTCCAGCAACAGGGGGTATGGAAGAGGGCTAGGCTTGCGGCAGGCATCAACTGGCCAGAGTGATCTTCAGTCCTACATAGAATCTTCCTGCAGGAAAGTACGAGTGTCTGTTTTCCACCACTGGCACAGCCTGGGGCTTAGGTAATTATCTAAGTAGAGGGAAAGGCTGCCTGCTGATTTCTAAGTGGCCACTGCTGTCCCCTGCCTAGAGAGAAATCTGCATGTTTCTGTGTCACCCAGGGAAAACCAGCGGGTGGTGTCATCCATTGCCCGCAGCCACAGCTCCTTGGGGAGATCCTCTCCTGTCCATGAGGTACGGGGCCCACAGGCATGCTGGCCCGGCATGTGATTCCAGAGTAGCTCTAAAACCCTACCAGGCGCGGCAGGAACTGGGAACACTCTATTCATTGGAAATCGCATGGAAGAAAGCAGAGGGGTCGGATGTGTGAACAAATTAAGCAACATCTCAGGACCTTCCTCTATAAAGATAACTCGCCCCAACCTGCATTGTCACATTTGGGGTCAGAGTTCAGGAATTGTGTCCTAACAGAAGGGAGAAGGAAGGCTCTGTTGAAATTAAGGTCCTTGGGACCAGCAGTTGGCATAATGGCTATGTTGCTGGAGGAGAAGGGATTGCAGCGTGGCCATCCCCCTGGGGGGTGATTTCTCACTTTCTGTCTCTCTCTGTCTTTCTGGCAAGCGCACGCGCCCTATAGCAAAAACCTCTCCAAAAAAAAATAAATAAATAAATAAAAAGAAAGAAAGAAAAGAAATTAAGGTCCTTCACCTTGACTTTATCTCCTTTAGCATCCCCTTCAGCCTTTCTCTTGGATTATGAGGGTGTCAACGGCGGAATGTAGGCACTGGACGCGGGAGAAGCTTGTCTTGGGGTTGCTTCCACCTCTTCTTCTTCTGTAGCTTTTTTTTTTTTTTAAGTTTATTTATGTATTTCTTCAGAGAGAGAGAGAACCCACAAGGGTCTTCGTGGTATGATCTACCCCCAGCCTCAGCCAGCCAGGATTACAGGCACATCCACGTGTGCTTGGTACGTACAAGGAGACCTTGGGATGAGAACTTAGGACCTTACCATGTGACTTCAGCATCACAGAGCATTGCATTACTGCTGCCACCATGGCTGACAAGGGAGGTTTTTGCTTTTCATTTTTTTATATTTTTGCTGTATGGCAGGTACACTCACTGGAGAGAGACAGATGGAAACAGAGAGAGAGAAAGTGAGAACCCCCTGAGGGGACGACCATGCCACCATTCCTTCTCTCCCACTCTCCTCTCAGGACTTCAGGAATATGCATACATATTTTTCAAGTGGCCAGGTTGGGGACTCAAATTGCACAGTTGGCCATGTGGGTTCTAGCACCCTAACTGCCACGCTACCTGCTGGCCCCGGCCACGTAAATTTTAAATGCACAAACATCAACTGATGTATGCTGTCTCCACCTTTTCCCAAATCTCTTTTTTGGAAGAAAGAGCCTGCTGGTTTCTATTGAGTACTGGTGTTTGATAGGGATCTAAGATCATTTGAGTCTTCAGTAATTAAAGATCAAGGAGAAATGGAAATTTTCCAAATGGAAGCAGCTTTCTCTGGGCCCTGATGGTTGGCAGAAAGCCTTCGTTTTCACTCATGAACAATTTCTTTTGATTTTTTTTCTTTTCTTTTCTTTTTTTTTTTTTGGAGAGGTTTTTGCTATAGGGCGCGTGCGCTCGCCAGACAGAGAGAGATAGAGAGACAGAAAGCAAGAAATCACCCCCCAGGGAGGATGGCCACGCCGCAATCCCTTCTCCTCCATTCTCTCGGGATCTTGGGCACGCACGCACACGCGCCCGGCGTGAGTTTAAGCCACCGGGTCCGGGACTCGAACTGTGGTCGACTACATGAGAGTCCAGCGACATAACCATTACACTAACTGCTGGCCCCAATTTCTTTTGATTTTAATAAATAGACTTTTAAAAAGAATTATTTAATTTTATTTATTATTATTATTATTATTTAATTTGAGCAGAGAGAGACAAAGGGAAAGTGAGAAAGCAAGCCACCAGGTCCAGAACTAGAACCACAGTCTGGAGGGGAGAAGAAGAATGTGAACAATCTCACAGGGAACACACTAAATAGACAAGGTATACTAACCACAGGGGTATGAGTTTCAAAATTATAAAAATCAAGTTGCTCAATTGGGATGGAAGCAGCTTCAGTGAAAAGTAAAGTCTAACTGAAGCCTGAAGTGTCCCTTTATATAAGCAGCTCTCTGGAGAAGTGGTGTCCAAACGAGAGAGTCCTGACGATGCGGTGGTGGCGAGGACCGGTGTGGATGCTACTGACAGCAAGGGGGAGAGTGGTTGGTAGGGAGTGGTTGGTTGAGGGTGTGTGTGGGGAAAAGATGACAAATGATAAACTTTTGTTTATGAGAGAGAAACTTTTCTGTACTGTCTGAAATAGTTCACAGGATGTGCATCTGTTATTTTCTCTGTCATCGAAAGAGCACTTTGCCTCAAAGAAAGGACTAAGTAGTGTGCAAAATGTTTATAACCTTCTGTGAAACTGTAGTTTATCATTAACTTGTATCTGTAAGTTATTGCTACAAATATCACCTGTATTTTTTTTAAGAATTATTTTATTTAACTTTATTTATTTTAATTTGACCACAGAGGGATGGGGGTGGGAGAGAGCGAGAAAGCAAGCCGTCAGGTCCAGGACTTGAAATATAGTCAGTCATGTGGGAGTCCAATGCTCTTAACCACCACACCACCTGCTGGCCCCTCACCTGTATTTTTCTTGGAGAGGTTTTTGCTATAGGGCGCGTGTACTCGCCAGACAGAGAGAGACATAGAGACAGAAAGCGAGAAATCACCCCTAGGGGGGATGGCCACGCCGCAATCCCTTCTCCTCCATTCTCCTCTCGGGATCTTGGGCACGCACATACGCGCACCTGGCGTGAGTTTAAGCCACCAGGTCCAGGACTTGAACCGCGGTCGACTACGTGGGAGTCCAGCGACATATCCATTACACTAACTGCTGGTCCCCCACCTGTATTTTTGATACATGTGAAATTGCAACTGAAATTTATTTGTGAACCGAATAAAGTTTTTGTTGGGGAAAAAAAATAAGAGCAGAGACCCAACAGCATGGTTGTTAAGGCGGGTGGATCCTGTGTGGTCAGCTATGCAGTTCAAGTCCTGATGAAGCACATGCGCACATGCCTAAAATCCTGAGAGGAAAATGAAGGAGAAGGAATTGCAACATGCTGTCACCCTGGGGGATGCTTTCTCACTTTCCCTTTGTCTCTGTTTCTGTCTATCTCTGGCAAGTGCACATGCCCTATGGCAAAAATTAAAAAAATAAATAAATTGAATTTTCTTTTCTTTTTTTGGAGAGGTTTTTGCTATAGGGCGCGCGCGCTCACCAGAAAGACAGAGAGAGACAGAGAGACAGAAAGCGAGAAATCATCCCCCAGGGGGGATGGCCGTACCACAATCCCTTCTCCTCCATTCTCCTTTCGGGATCTTGGGCATGCACACACATATGCCCAGCATGAGTTTAAGTCACTGGGTCCAGGACTTGGCCCGTGGTTGACTACATGGGAGTCCAGAGATATAGCCATTACACTAACTGCTGGTCCCAAGGACCTTAATTTCAACAGAGCCTTGAATTTTCAAAAAGAGAGAGAGGACAAAGATCGAGGAGCCTAGAGGGCCATGCAGTTGTTGACAGGTGAGGGTTTGGAGAACAGCTCAAAGGCTAAGGTATGGCTCTGTTGGACCCCGAGATGCTGTCTTCAGAGATGCAGCAGAGTATAGCCTGTTATGGCCTTAAGTCTAATGTTATGAGTTCATATGTAGTGTACGTGTACATGTGCACACACGTGGTGTTTTAGACAGGGTCTCAGTATATAGCAATCCTCCTGTTTCAGCCTCCCACATACCTAGGACCACAGGTGTGCACCACCAAACCTGGCTTTTTTAGGGTGGGCTGAGAATCGAACCTGGGCCTCCCATGCAGCCTTGGCTTACCAAGTGTCAGTGCTCAACATGCACTGCTGAGGCTGGGCCCTCATACATGTTTTGAAGTCCAGGAGTTGAGATCAATAGCTCACAAAGAGGGTCTGATAGTGGATTTAACCTTCCTGGTGGAAGAGCAGTTTACTCCAAACATATGTACCAGGGGAGAGAGAGCATGTTAGAGCATGTCTAGATTCTTCTTTCTTTTTTTTTTTTAAAGAGAGAGATTTTTGCTATAGGGCACATATACTCACTGAAGAGACAGAGGCAGCAAGTGAGAAATCACACACACACACACCCATCCCCCAGGGGAGATGGCCACATTGCAGTCCCTTCTCCTCCATTCTCCTCTCAGGATTTTGGGCACACATGCACTGATGCCCGGCATGAGTTTTAAGCCACCATGTCCGGGAGTTGAACGGTCAACTACATGGGGTCCAGCACGTAACCATCACGCCATCTACTGGTCCCATCTAGATTCTTATGACTACAAACCAGGAGCATTCAGGGCCTCTGACTTCTCCCACGCAGTTCCTGCTGGAGGGAGTATCCCCAGATGCCACTGTGACACACCACCAATCATGTATCAGACTAGGTAGGTGTTCGAAATTTTTTCAAAGCTACATCGTACTATGCATATTTGGGAACCTGGAGAAGCACAGATTGACAATTTTTCAGCCAGTGGTGGGGCCCACTATTGAAGAGAAGATCTGTGCAGGTTGGCACATTGCACAGGAGTCAGGCCTCTGCATCCCGGACACACCTTAGGGTTGCCAGCTCCACAGGCCTCTCCCCAGGCCCCCTTGCACCCTCAGGTTCTGGCTGATGTTCCCTTATGTCGGCACTGAACCAGGCACAGGGTTCCAAGGAGAGCCAGCCCAACCAAGCCCTGGATCAAAAATGCACTGGAGCTCCAGGGTGCGGGAGGTAGGGCACGCCTGGTGCTAGTACAGGAATGGATTCAGCCCATCTGAGAATGTGAGCGAGGGGAAGAGACAGAGAGATAAGGGCAGCCTCACCTGAAGGAGACTGGGTATTCCTGAAATCCCAGAACACCCAGGGACAAGAAACCTGGATCCTCCCCCAGGATTCCACGTCACTATGCAGCATCTGGGGGTGGGGCATGTGGAGATGAAGGCATGGCCACAGCAGACACCAGCCCGGTGTCCTGTGGTTCGATTCCATTCACACGCTAACTCAGGGTCAGCAGAGATCCCACAGATGAAGGGCACAGTCCCACAAGACTTCCCCTACTCCAGGCGCGTGGGCTTCCTGCTTCTGTAGACTACAAATTCAGGTTCAGTAACTCACAAGAGCGGCTCACGGGACACAGAGGGCACTTTCGTTACCTTTTACCAGTTTATCATAAAGGATACGATTTAGTAACAACCAAATAAGAGACTACTTGGACTCCAGGGCCCCTTGGGCACACCAACTCCTCAGCACCTCAGTGCATTCACTAACACAAAAAGCTGTAGGGAATACAGAATCAACTTATTCAATAGCTTTTGTTTTGTTTTGTTTTGTTTTTTAATTGCCAGAGAGTGGGTGAGCTCACTAGAGAGAAAGAGAGACAGAGAGAGAAAGAGATCAGAGATGCAGCAGAGTATAGCCTGTTATGGCCTTAAGTCTAATGTTATGAGTTCATATGTAGTGTACGTGTACATGTGCACACACGTGGTGTTTTAGACAGGGTCTCAGTATATAGCAATCCTCCTGTTTCAGCCTCCCACATACCTAGGACCACAGGTGTGCACCACCAAACCTGGCTTTTTTAGGGTGGGCTGAGAATCGAACCTGGGCCTCCCATGCAGCCTTGGCTTACCAAGTGTCAGTGCTCAACATGCACTGCTGAGGCTGGGCCCTCATACATGTTTTGAAGTCCAGGAGTTGAGATCAATAGCTCACAAAGAGGGTCTGATAGTGGATTTAACCTTCCTGGTGGAAGAGCAGTTTACTCCAAACATATGTACCAGGGGAGAGAGAGCATGTTAGAGCATGTCTAGATTCTTCTTTCTTTTTTTTTTTTAAAGAGAGAGATTTTTGCTATAGGGCACATATACTCACTGAAGAGACAGAGGCAGCAAGTGAGAAATCACACACACACACACCCATCCCCCAGGGGAGATGGCCACATTGCAGTCCCTTCTCCTCCATTCTCCTCTCAGGATTTTGGGCACACATGCACTGATGCCCGGCATGAGTTTTAAGCCACCATGTCCGGGAGTTGAACGGTCAACTACATGGGGTCCAGCATGTAACCATCACGCCATCTACTGGTCCCATCTAGATTCTTATGACTACAAACCAGGAGCATTCAGGGCCTCTGACTTCTCCCACGCAGTTCCTGCTGGAGGGAGTATCCCCAGATGCCACTGTGACACACCACCAATCATGTATCAGACTAGGTAGGTGTTCGAAATTTTTTCAAAGCTACATCGTACTATGCATATTTGGGAACTTGGAGAAGCACAGATTGACAATTTTTCAGCCAGTGGTGGGGCCCACTATTGAAGAGAAGATCTGTGCAGGTTGGCACATTGCACAGGAGTCAGGCCTCTGCATCCCGGACACACCTTAGGGTTGCCAGCTCCACAGGCCTCTCCCCAGGCCCCCTTGCACCCTCAGGTTCTGGCTGATGTTCCCTTATGTCGGCACTGAACCAGGCACAGGGTTCCAAGGAGAGCCAGCCCAACCAAGCCCTGGATCAAAAATGCACTGGAGCTCCAGGGTGCGGGAGGTAGGGCACGCCTGGTGCTAGTACAGGAATGGATTCAGCCCATCTGAGAATGTGAGCGAGGGGAAGAGACAGAGAGATAAGGGCAGCCTCACCTGAAGGAGACTGGGTATTCCTGAAATCCCAGAACACCCAGGGACAAGAAACCTGGATCCTCCCCCAGGATTCCACGTCACTATGCAGCATCTGGGGGTGGGGCATGTGGAGATGAAGGCATGGCCACAGCAGACACCAGCCCGGTGTCCTGTGGTTCGATTCCATTCACACGCTAACTCAGGGTCAGCAGAGATCCCACAGATGAAGGGCACAGTCCCACAAGACTTCCCCTACTCCAGGCGCGTGGGCTTCCTGCTTCTGTAGACTACAAATTCAGGTTCAGTAACTCACAAGAGCGGCTCACGGGACACAGAGGGCACTTTCGTTACCTTTTACCAGTTTATCATAAAGGATACGATTTAGTAACAACCAAATAAGAGACTACTTGGACTCCAGGGCCCCTTGGGCACACCAACTCCTCAGCACCTCAGTGCATTCACTAACACAAAAAGCTGTAGGGAATACAGAATCAACTTATTCAATAGCTTTTGTTTTGTTTTGTTTTGTTTTTTAATTGCCAGAGAGTGGGTGAGCTCACTAGAGAGAAAGAGAGACAGAGAGAGAAAGAGAGAGGGAGAAAGTTCTCCCGAATGGGATGTGGTCACTCAGCAATTCCTTCTCCTCCTCATCTCCATCCTGCTGGACTTGGGGAACATAGGCACATGCATGCTTTTCAAGCTGCTAGGGCAGGGATTTAAGCCGTAGTCGGCTCTACGGAATCTGACTTTCCTAACCACTAGGCTTTGGGATGACCCCCAAGAATTTTTATATTTCCATCTCCTGTATTTGAACCCTGCCTACTCCATTCCCAGAAACAGGAGGGGGTTGGGAGAGGGACTAAGAACGTCCACGCACGAATCCCTGGGCATTTCTGGTGACCACGGCTCTTTATGAAACAGGCTAGGAACAATACCCAAGTAGACGGCTTGTGATGAACCAAACAGAAGACACTCCTGTGATTCTGGAAATTTTGAGTTTTAGCAGCTTGGTGCTTGGAACTGGGGACAAAGACCAAAGTGCATTTTTCTATTTCTTTTTAATTCTAAGGTTAATTTTTATTTCTAAAAAAAATTTTTAAAGCAGTCAAAACAATATAAAACACATTTAAAGGATGTTACTGAGTGAGCTTCAGGTGAATTTGACTCTGCAAAGACCGAGTTTAGAGGGAGAGCAGGCGGCCTTGTTCCTGGCCTGAGCTAACCTGCACCTCCAAAGAAAGGGGCCAGCAGGGGTCCCCTAGGGACCCCAGACTGGAGCTGGGGATCTCACTGTCAGGAAGGACTCTGGTTGCTGTGCCGAGTTGGAGATGGAGCTGGGAGACAGCTGAACTTGGAATTTCAAATAGACCTTCAGGCTTCAGCCCGGCCTCTAATAACCAGCAGATACTGCAAAATGACTGCGGGGAAAGGTGTCAGCCTTTGCCCTAAGGAGACGTTCTGGGGCTAAATGCTTCGCCCACAGGCGCAGGCCCTCCAACTAGCAGGCCCTCCCTTCAGGGTCACCACAGATCTGTATTTATTCATTGGGAGGTTTTCCTAAGCAAGCCAGGCAGGCCACAGTTAAGCCACATGTGCTGACATCAGGCTTTGCCCACGGAATGTTACTGTGGTAACGTTCGCTGGGGTTTTACTCAAGACCTGGGCCTCCCTTTTCATGCTTTGTTTTTGGAGGCTGTGGGTGTGGCAGGGTGTGGTTTTTAATTTTTTTTAGAGTTCTCACTTTCTCTCCCTTTCTGTTTCTCTCTGGTAAGTACACATGACCTATGGCAAAAATAAATAAATAAATAAATGTAATAAACAGAAAAATTTGAACCACTCCAGTCATGCAACACAGGAGAAGCTAATGGAACATCTCTGTCCTTTGAGAAGACAGGACCTGGGTCTGGGGATGTCAACAACTGAGAAATAAATTGAATGTAAGAACCTGGGAATTGCAAGGCGGGGGGAAAAGGAGAACCTCAATTTTTTATTTTTTTCTTTTTCTTTTTTAATCTTATAGACCAAATGTTACTTAAAGTTTTAGGGTAAATTTGGACAAGACAAGAATACATTCTTTTAAAGTAGTGATTTTTAAAAAAGAATTAGTTATTTAGCATCATTTATTTTTATTATTTTTAATTCACCTGAGAGAAACACAGAGAGAGAGAGGGAAAGTGAGAAAGCAAGCTGCCAGGTCTGGGACCTGAACTGCAATTGGCCATGTGGGAATCCAGCACCTCAACCACCATGCCATCCACTGGCCCCAAAGCAGTGATTTTTAAGACAAGAAAGCAGAACTAGAACATCTTAAAAATCTCTTTATATATTTTTTAAAAAAATTTTTAGAGTTTTCTTTTGCTAAGGATATGTGTGCTCAGCAGAGACAGAGAGAGACAGAGAAACAAAAAGTGAGAAATCACCCCCCAGGGGGATGGCCATGCCGCAATCCCTTCTCCTCCATTCTCCTCTCAGGATTTTGAGGGCACATGTGTATGCGCCTGGCGTGAATTTTTAGCCATTGAGTCCAGGACTAGAACCGCGGTCAATTACATGGGAGTCCAGCAACGTAACCATTATGCCATCTGCTCGTCCCACATCTTAAAATCTGACTGCTTTCTTTTCAGGTTACCCCCAACCACTTTTGATTAAGAAAATTGTAGGAAGTTAATAATTGGCACAGGTAAGCACCAGACAGGGGTGCGTGGCCCTTTTCCGCAGAGTCCTACTTCGTGAGTGTCTGAATGCATTGCTGCGGGGTCTCTGCTCACACTTGCTGGAATCAGTCATGGCAGTTAGTCCACAAGTGACTTCCCCCGTATTTCTTTCTAACCTTCTCAGTGTCCTTACAGAATTCTTTGTGGATCTTAGCATATTCTTCAGTAGGTCAGCCTGGAGCAGGTGCTCAGGCTGGGGCTTGTTCCCCAGTGCTGTGAGGGACTGGATTATTAGTTAACTCTGCTGGCTTCCAGTTTTCAACACTAGTTACTGGCAGAAAGATCTGCCCTTTTTCATCCACACTCTGGTGATCTTTTTTTTTTTAGAAAGAGATTTTTGCTCTAGAGCAAGTTCATTCACCAAAGAAACAGAGACAGAAAGGGAGAAATTACCCCCTGGGGGGATGGCCACACCGCAATTCCTTCTCCGTTCTCCTCTTGCGATCTCGGGCATGCACACACACGCACCCAGAGTGAGTTTTAAGCCATGGGGCCAGGACTCCAATCACATTCGACTACCTGGAAGTTCAGTCATATAACCATTACACCGTCTGCTGGTCCCATGGTGGTAGAACTTTGACTTACATGTGATCTTCAGTGTTTTGAACGGTACTCTGCTGGAAAGTTGATTTCAATTCTGAAGGCCCCTTTATCATATAGGGTTTCGTCAGGAACTATCCCTCGCCAAGTCAATATATTAGTTTTGTCAGCCTGAATGTTATCGAAGTTTTCCATTCCACATTTGAAGATTTCTTCAAGCTTCTTTATCAGCTTCCCACTGGCCACCGTCTTGGATCTCAACCAAAAGTATTTTCTGTTGTACTACAGTACCCAACAGCTGCCAGGTTCTGCATCTCTTGGTAAAAACTTTCAGAATCTTAGGATCCAAAGTCTGACTGGTCCAGCATGGGTCAGCTGTCTGGACTCACTGGTTATGCCAGGGATGGGTTGTGGGCACACATGGCTTCCCGGGGCCCCTACTATTGGCAGTCAGGAGTGTCCAGAGAAGAGGGGCCAGGCAGACAGCAAGAGGTGTCCCCTACACTGGTCACTGTGTCCTCATCCTGATACTCACTGTCACAGCCCGCTGAATTCACACACTGCTGGGAAGGGGTCCTTTTTTTCATCTTGACAGATGGGCTGCAGAGCAGCTGGCACTTAGTGATAGCTCCAGCAGGGTTCAGTGTGGAGACCGTGTGGACCGCAGGACGCAGCCTCTCTCTCACCTGCCAGGTAGACTTTCTGAGCTGGAATTACCCTTGTGGTTCTTTTGATCTGCACATGTCATAGGAGGTGAATGCTACTACCTCTGTTTAAGAAGTTAAGTCTGGGGAACAGCAAATGGGATAATGGTTATGTTGCTGGATTCCAATGTAGTTGACTGTGGTTCTAGCTCTGGCCCTATGGCTTAAAACTCATGTCATACATGAGTGTATGTGTGAGTGCCCAAGATCCCAAGAGGAGAATGGAGGAGAGGGATTGTGGCATGGCCATACCCCTGGGGGGGTGATTTCTTGTTTTCTGTCTCTCTTTATCGCTCTGGTAAGCATACACACCATATAGCAAAATCTCTCTCTTCCTAAAAAAAGTTAAATCTAGAATAAAATATGTATCTCACATCAGATGATAAGACTTTACACATAGCTGACTGGCTTACTGGTAAGAAAATAACATGATTTGATTTCTTTTTAAATTACTTAATAATACAACCTATAATTACTTTCTATGATTAGCTATAGAAATTGAATCCACCAAAATTGCATAATTGTTACTTTCACATCTGCTTCAAATGTCTCCAAAGAAATGGCTTCTAGGCTACCCTGAGGTGGCGGCCCAGAGGTCCTGTTGGGGACAGCTGGGCACCCAGGTGTGACCTGCCTGGTCTTGGGTAGGGCTCAACCCAGGCTGAATTCTGGATGCTTAATTCCTGTTGAGTGTGGGATCGTAGAAGTTTCTCCTAAAAGGTGGGATGAGCCTTAAAATAAAAGATTGTGGCATAGGACACAGTGAAGTGTCTTGGATCCATAAAGACCTATCTCACATGGACAGTCACTAGCAGAGGTATAGCCCACTGAGGGACACGGGGAAGAAATGTTGCAGGCAGGGGCACTGGCCCTGTCCCCACTCTTATCCATGAGTCTAGGTAGTAGCTTGAGCTATTTGAAGTACAGATTCATATAAATTTTATTTCCTTATAGCATTTGCTTAGGTAGACTGGAATATTCTGTTTTCAGGAAAAACTAGACTATTCTGGGATCTATCAGCTTCTTTAAAGTTTCAGTTTGGTGATGTGAGATTTTAGCACGAATCACCTCATTTTGGTTTGGTCTATTAAGGCCTAGAGCAGGAGCTTGGTCTTGAACAATGGCCTACCATAATTTTAATGTAACAAAATATAATAAAAACTTTATATAAATGAATCACACAAATGTTACACTACTTAGTTTGGATGTCCCACTCCCAAATCCATGCTTTGGGACTTGATTGTATTGCAAAGGTGTTAAGTGAAAATGTAATCCCTGCATGGTGTAATAGGGTGAGGCCTTTGAATGCGATTAGGTCATTAGGGTGAGGCCCCTGTGACTGAGTTCTGGGATGTTTATAAGAGGGGAAAAGAGACCAGAGCAGGCAAAAACTTAGGGACAGCCACTCTGCTCAAGATCCTGCTACTTATCATTTTGTGATCCTTTGAAACTTCCACATCGCCAGAATTGTGAATCAAATAAACCTCTATTGTCTTAAATTCACCTAGTCTCAGACATTTCTATAAGCAATACAATAATGGTGTAAGACATTCATTTTCTTGTCAATGTTCTATCAATAAACATTAAGTCAGTGCAACTCACTCATGTTATGTAAATTAGTAGTTCATTCCTTTTTATTGTTATATATTTCATTCTATGGATATACCATAATTTGTTTACCCATTCTGTGTCAATGGATATTTGGGTTGTTTACTGATTGAGACTACTACGAATAAGTGTGGTTGGGGGCCAACAGGTGGTATGATGGTTAAGGCACTGGACTTCTACATGGCCAATGACAGTTGAAGTACTAGACCTGGTGGCTTGAAAAATCACACTCAGTGCATGTGCATTCATGCCCAAGATATCAAGAGGAAAATGGAGGACAAAGGACTGACTGACCCTGACTGAGGTTTAACTTTATTATTGTAGAAACTTCTCAACTGTTTTCCAACGTGATTATACCATGTTACACTTCTGCCTGCAATGTATGAGAGTTTAGTCACTCAAATTCCCCAGTATTTTTAATTTTAGCCATTTTAATATATATGGCTTTGGGACCAGCAGTTGGCGTATGGCTATGTCACTGGATTCCCATGTAGTCGACCACGATTCGAGCCCCGGGCCCAGTGGCTTAAACTCATACTGGGCACTTGTGCATATGTGCCCAAGATCCCAAGAGGAGAATGGAGAAGGGATTGTGTCATGGCCATTTCCCCAGGGGGAGGGGGGTGATTTCTCGCTTTCTGTCTCTCCGTCTCTCTCTCTGTCTTTCTGCCAAGTGCACATGCCCTCTAGCAAAAAGCTCTCAAAAAAATTTAGAAAGATTATCTAGACTATTTTAGAACATCTTCATTTTTATTTACATTTTAGAATCAACTTGTCAATTTCTAAAAACAGTGCTGTTAGGCTTTTGATTTAGATCACATTGAATTAATAGAAGAATTTGGGGTGGGACCAGCAGGTGGCATGGCGGTTATGGTACTGGATTCCCACATGGCTGACCATGGTTTGAGTTCTGGACCTGTCAGCTTGCTTTCTTGTTTCCTCTCTCTCTCTCTCTGTCTCTCTTGGGTGAACACACATGCTCTGTAGCAAATTAAAAAAAATATTGAATCTTTCAAACTATGAATATAGTATATCTTTTCCTATATTCAGATTTTCTTCCATTTTTTTCTTCTTTGATTTTGTTTTTCTTGCTATGCATGGATTTCAATTTTTTTTGCACAAAAATAAACTCGTACTTTAATTCCATTTTTCATGAACTCTGTGAAGTCCCCTCATATTTATATCACCATTGTTTTGTTGTTGGTAGTACAAGTACAATTGGGTATTTTCCACAGTGTGAAAGGCCACCCCGCTGGGAGGTCCAGCTCCGAGCCTTGGACTCCTTCCTTCATCATCTCTCCAGCAGCTCAGCTTGACCTTTCCAGTGGGTCACAACTTGTCAAGTTTAACAGTCCTGAGCAGATGCATTCTCACTCATAGACAGCCCAGCGCGGACCAAGCTGGGTCTGCTGCCTCTCATTCCTCTCATTTTCACCGTCCCCTGTGTGTACTGGTCCTCCCAGGTGGAGGCCTTGAATGGCTTTGGTAACCCTAGTTACCTCAGGATGCAGGAAGCATGATTTCAGACCAGTGTTCTCATATTCTCCTCTGTTTGCCCCAAATGTGTCCATCTCAAGTCTCAGCCTCCTCTCCAACCTGTGCCCCACTGTGAGTGGGAGATGCAGCTACAGAATGGCTCTTGGTAGTGTTGTTTGCAGTCCTGACTACCTTGGATCCTCTGTCTGTTCTGTGACTGTAGATGATTCAAGGATCCTGTAAGGCCTTGTAGAGAAGAACACAGTTTATTATTTACCCTGTCTTTACCAGGGTGGTTTGAAACATCTAGCCCACCCAAATACTAACAGCTTTATGGTCACTACTGTTGCCATAGCAATGAATTGCTATAGCCCTGGGATCTTCGCTCTCACCCTCTGGGGACTCCATCTCAACCCGGCCCGTGTCACAGATGTTAGGGGCTCATTCCTGGTGCAGGAGCTGTGGAGTGTGTCCTTCCTTATGCCTCACTCCCTGGCTGGCACCAACCACCACATGGATGAGGGGCCTGGCAGGAATGGATCGCCCACTCTGCAGAGGCTGGAGTGTGAACACCCCAGAAGGCAGAGGCAGGGAAGGGAGCAGTGCTGCCAGGACCCAAGAGAGCTGGGCGGAGAAAAATATCAGACACTGATATACAGGCCTCCTTGGCTTCACCCTTGGCCTGCTCGCATCCTGTGTCCTCTGGGGGGAAGGAGGGGTTGCAGTAGGAGGGAGAGATTAGCCTCCTCACTTAGAGCCTAGCTAGGAAAGGTGGGCACAGATCTATAGGATGAATAGTGAGAGATTAGCACTCAAATGCATTGCTTTTAAAATGCATGGGAAGACAATGTACTTTGACCCAGCTGGGATTAAGAAATAAATGCATGTCATGCGTTAAGTGCACAAATACTGATGTTCTACAACAAAATATTTTTTGGCACCGTAGATACTACAGAAAAAGCCAGTTAAATCCATAATAATGTACACTCAAGAAGTCAAAATTGAGATTTAGTTTGTTTTGTAATAATTTCCATGTTAGGAATAATACAAATAAGGAGATTTTAACATGAACAGCAGAGCTGCTAGTGGAAATAACTTCTTGCACGAGGAATTGGCTTCAAACAAGTCATTTCTGTGGGTGTCGTCCCAGACCCCGCGAGGACCATCTTGTCTCTCTCTTACTTTGGTGGCTGCTTTATAAAGCATGTTTATAGACCCTATCAGCATGGTCCTTTCCCAGTTGCTGTAGAAAGCCTGATTTTGCAGTTTATCACAAAATGCCAGATTTGCTCAGCATGTAATTTAATCTTATGCTTGGAGGCTTTCGCATTACTTGGTTATCATGAAATTATTCTTTAATAAAAATGTATGCTTTGGGATCTCTATTTTATTAATTTGGCACGTCATTTCATCCATCGCCACAGATGCCAGGAATGTCATTTGTCACAGTTATTGGCTGACAGTCAGCATTTGCTCACACTGCATCATAGTTCTTAACTCTTGGGCAGAATAGAAATCTACAAAGGAAAATAGCTGGAAGCTCCAGTTGCTCCCAAAGCTATAATTACCACCGTTTCAATGTAAAAATCGTTACAATTACATGTTTTTTTTAAAACAAGTACCTTTCATCCTCCTGGAAAGTGACTAAGAACATGACTATATTACTCACAGACCGTCTGCAGGACACCGAGAATGATGATAACAACAGCCAGTCCCCAGGAGTTTGTTTACCTGATTACCAGCACCCCCATACGCCAGGAGAGGGCCTTCCGCAGATGGGGAGATCCTGCCCGGCCTCACCAGAAATGACAAAGCCGTGCTGGGGATGAGGCCTGTATGAAGGAATTTGTTTCTGCAGTTTGCACAGGCAGAGTTCATAGAGCATCTTTGGGAGGGTGGAGTGAATTCTGGAGAAGCCAGCCAAGCTTTGCTGAAAGAGTAGCTTCTAATTTCTTGGCTTGAAATAGAAGGTGGATTTGATTGTGAAATTCTTTTGTTTCAAGGTCTTGACTTGTTTACTTAGTATAATAAATAAGGGGTCCTGGCATTGACTACATCAATAAGGTCATTTTTATCTGCCAAGTTAGCTGTGATGTGAGCTCTCCACAGGACTCCCTGCTGTCAGTTTCCAGAGAAAATGGAGCTAGCAGAGCAGAGCTGTGAGGGACTTTATTCGTGCTGGTGACCAACAGTCCACAAAAAGAGGACTGTTTCTCCTCTTAAGTATGTTTACATTCTAGTTTCCACCTTTCTGGGGAAGTTCCCATGATGAGTGGGCTTGGGGGTAGGTACAGAGCTCAATTCTTCAGGATCTGTGAAGGTCAGCCAGGACAGGGGCTCCTAGAGGTCATGACACACCCTAACCTCTGCTTACAGAAAGTGGGAGGCCAGGCGAGGCTACCGCTCTCTGTCATCCGCACCCGCTCAGATGGAGGTAGGAGCTCCAGACAGCGGGACACCGGGCAGTAGGGTAAGAAGAGGCCCCAGGTCCTATCCCCACAGGCCCTACAAACTGGCTCTCCCGGATCTACTTGAGAGCCTAAGTCTGGGGCTCTGGCTGTGGACAGCAGCCTCGGTTCTGACTTTGACATCTGTCCCTGCGGGATGTCAGGAACTGACAGAAGATGCTTTTGGCCAACGACTTTGGTTTGGGGTCATTTGTTAAACAGCAAGGGTTTAAAATCAATTGTATATCTTTTACAGTAGCAATTTAAAAATCAATCATGTATCTCTTACATTAGCAGCCGCCATTGAAAATGAAAACTTAAAAATGCCATTCACAATAGCATCAAAAGCATCAAGACTGGTGGGTGCACCCTTCGGGCCCCCAGCCGGCCAAGGAGGTGTCCCCACGCCCGGTGTGCCCAGTGTCCGCCCTGACCAACTGGAGCCAGTCACCTCAGGAAAACTGAGAAAGTCTCATCTCTCAGCACTGCTGCACGGAGGAGGGAAAGCCTGAAACGCGTGGCAGGAGGATCTGTGCCATGAACATTCGTGCCAGGAATGTACCGTAGATACCCAGGAAGGGTGTGGATACACCCTCTGGATGTGGGACAAGCCGGGAGTCATCTGATCTCTGGGCTCACTGCACTGCGGTGACTGCAAATGTCAAATTCTTTGACACTCTCTTTGAGAGATGAGGTCTCACTCTCTTCTCCTTGAATGGACTGGACTTAGCCATTTGCTCCTGACAAAGAGAACAAAGCAGAAATCAGGGGTGCGACCTTGGATATAAGTGACTGAGGGCATCGCAGCTTCCTGCTTGCAGTTGGCCCTCCCTCTGCGGGAACTTGGCTTCCCTGCAGGAGCTCCTGTGAGCGGCCCTCCCGAGAGAGCGCTACACCAAGGACCCAAGGCCTCCTGCCAGCAGGCTTGTGAGCTGCTACCTTTGAAGATCTCCAGCCCTAGTCAAGCCTTCTGGTGATGGAAGCCCCCTCTGACAGCCTGACCACCACCTAGCAGAGAATCTGAGCCACAAGGGCCCTGCAGAGCCACTCCCACATTCCTGACTCCTAGAAACGTGAGATAGTAACTAGCCGTGCATTTAAACTGCTACACCTGAAGGTAACTTGGGTAATAGCCATAGACACGACATGCGCCCACCTGGCCCGGTCATCCAGAGTCACTTTGCTCACCTCTCCTCTTAATGGCACAGTTGTGAGCAGGCCCGTCTTGTCCCTGCCTCCCGCGGGGGCCAGGTGACTCCTGCAAGTGCACGCTGGAATCTGGCCCTTGACCAATGTTCAGAAATCATCCAGCTGCTGGGACCAGCAGTTAGCGTAATGGCTATGTCACTGGAGTCCCATGTAGTCGACCACGGTTTGTGTCCCGGACCCGGTGGCTTAAAACTCACGCCAGGTGCGTGTGCGTGCGTGCCCAAGATCCCGAGAGGAGAGGAGAATGGAGGAGAAGGGACTGTGGCGTGGACATCCCCCCTGGAGGGTAATTTCTCATTTTCTGTCTCTCTGTCTCTCTCTGTCTGTCTGGTGTGCACTTGTGCCCTATAGGAAAAACAAACAAACAAAAAAACAAAAACAAAAACAAAAACAAACAAACAAAAAAACTCTCAAAAAAAAAAGAAATCATCCTGCTGGTCTCCCGATACTTGTAAGTTGGGCACTTTGACCCTTTGAATACCCGGTTCGATTTTAGTAAACATTTCACTTTCCACAGATACTAAGGAAAAAAGTTTGTCATACTATCTCATCTACATCCCTCTGATCAGACTGGACAACCAACTTTATATGTCCTTATTGATTTTATTTTGACAGCTAAAAGTTCCATTAAAATGACACAGGCTTTAGTAGGAGTACCTATAATCCAAACTTGCCAATTTGTATTTTTTAAATGATTTTTTTGTCATTGCTAGAGGGTGTGTACACTTGCTAGAAAGAGAGAGAAAGGAAAAGCTCCCGCAGTGGGGCATGGCCGCGATGCAGCCTTTTCTGCATTTTGTCAGGATTTGGGGCACGCATGTGTGTGTTTCAGGCTGCCAGGACTGGGACTCAGACCACAATGGCGGGTGAGGTATGGCCCTCTATGCAGAGCGGTGGGGCAGCCCCACATCCTTCTTATTAACATTGTATAAAAATAGCTAAACAAATACTTTGAAAATTTCTATAAATGGTCATCACAAAGGATGACTATAAATTGCATCATTTCAACAAATTAAAACAAAAAACAAACAGGCCACGGCCCCTGCTGGGCCTGAGGGGTGAGGGCGAGTGCCCAGCTCCTCTGCCCTGCTCCCCGCACAGCACTGGGTCCCAGGCCACCGGCTCCCTGCAGTGGGGAGTTCTCCAGAGTTCGTCCCTGAGCGCAGGGAATCTCCCCCTGGAGCCGGCTCCTGGAAAAGCAGGACAGTGGTCTCGCCTGGACAGTTCCCCCACGTGGCTCGCAAGGAGCCACATTGACCCGTTAGTGCATGGACCCCTTCTTCCATCTCCAAAGCTAATGAATGGCCCTGATAGAATAAGACGAAAAATGGAATGTTTCTGGGAAACCGAATCATGTTGTCTTCGAATTCAGAAATGAAGAGAAATGTAGCCATCTGAAGTGGTCATGAGCCCCAAACAAGTCTTCCTCTCTGCGCGGTATTTGGAGTAGCAGGGCTACTCATCTTCAGGGACCTGCAAGTCTGGATTGAAGAACAACATACAGGGAGGCTGGAGAAGAAAAGAACAAAAACCAACTTCAGGATGGGGGCCAGTAAATTACTTGAGACCTGTACCCAGGAGCAGTATCAAGCCTAAGACTACACAGAGTAGACTTTTGGATGTATCTTTTTAAAATAATGTTATTTTTTCCATGAGAGCGAGAGAGAGAGAGAGAGAGCACCCTCCATAGTGTCCCGGCCTTGTGATCCACTCGCCACTTCAGCCACCCTGGATCATGGGTCCACACATGCCCAGGGTACGTGGCAGGGGAGGAGGGCTCAAGACTGAAACCAAGAACCTTCCCCAGTGGGATCGCCTCACAGAATATCGCGTTTTACTCTGCACCACTGACTAGCCCCCAGTACATATTGGATAATCGTGAGTGGATGAGCGGATGGATGAGTAAACGAATGCCTGTCCTAAGATGCAGAGAAGACAAGACATAGTCAAAGCCTCAACGGTGCCTTTTTATTCCAACAACAATATCATTCTCTTTAAATCATGAAGCGCCTTTTCCTAATCAAAAGTTTGAGAAGAACAGATGTGTCTAAATGAGAAGTATCACTCCTCTTCTACCAGCCCTACATACAAGGAAGTGGTAAAGTATATCTCTTCTTTCTTTACTTACATATCGTTGTGTAAACTCTAGACACACATTAGTTGTACACTCTGTTCTGAGACAACAATGGAGACCTTGTTCCAGAGCATTACATACACATTTGACCTTATTATGTTTAATAGCTGCACTGAGTTGTCCTTTCCAAGCTCAACACTGAAGGAACAGGCCAGAAAGAAACAATGCGGTCTCAGGAGGAAGGAGCTTGGGCTCACCACTGCCCAGCTATGTAATCTTGGCACAGTTACTCTGGGCAGCTCAGCCTTCAGCATCTGCCATAGCTCATCTCACGACAGGGCTGGAAGGACGAGCGAGTAATGCATCCGATGTGCCTAGCATCGTACTGGAGTCTTGTGAGTGCTCACTGAAGACTAGCCATTGCTACCATCACTCATCCTTTTGCTACCTAAGCTTGGTAAACAAGTAAAGGCAAATAATAAATGAGGGAAAATATCCATAGATCACGTGATAGAAGAAACAGGAAAATACTCAGAAAAGGGAGCCAGAGATATAAACAAAGGAAGAAATACCAATGCCTTATAAGCATATAAAAATGTTCAGCTTTCTAACAATAAAAAAAGTCAAAACAATAGGATTGAATAAGCAGCAAGTTTCCTTAAAAAAAAAAATTAGCACTTTTTCTTAAAATTCAGAGTTGGGGCCAGCAGTTAGCATAATGGCTTTGTCACTAAACTCCCATGTAGTCGACTCTGGTTCGAGTCCCGGACCCAATGGCTTAAACTCACGCCGGGGGTGTGCGTGCGTGTGCATGCGCGCGTGCCCAAGATCCTGAGAGGAGAATGGAAGAGAAGGGATTGCAGCATAGCCATCCCCCCTAGGGGGTGATTTCTCGCTTTCTGTCTCTGTCTTTCTGGGAGTGCACCCGCCCTATAGCAAAAACCTCTCAAAAAAAAAAAAAAAATTCTGAGTTGACAGAAATGCTGGGAAATAGACATTCAGTAATATTCTTAGTATTCGTGTTAAACACTTAGTAACAGCCTTTAATGCATCCATTCCACTTGCAGGAATTGGTGCTGAGGGAAGGCCACAGATGTGCTCACAGGTATATTCGTATGAACTCCTCGCAGTGTTATGTATGACAGGATGGGCTCCTTTCCCTTCAACACACAGCAAGTAACCTAAAACGTCTCTTAGAGGGGATGAAAGAAACTTTGGTATATTTGGAATTAAAAAACACTACAGAGTCCTTCAAAATACAGTAAATTAAGAATATTTAATGGCATGCAAAGATTTTTGTTAATGAAAAAAAAGTTTTAAAAACTGTATGAATTTGGTCCAGCTGCAGTGGCAGAGGTAGTACAGTGCTCCATGCAGTATACTAGCACCACACGGGAGGACTGAGTTCAAATCCTGGGTCAACCTGAACACAAGGCACAGATGTACCTGTACGTGGGAGAGGTCATGTCATGGCAAGGCCCTATAAAGGACATCGGTCTGTCTTTCTTTCTCTCTTATAAAGAAATAAAATAGGGAACCAGCAGTTAGCGTAATGGCTATGTCGCTGGACTCCCACGTAGTCGACTATGGTTCGCGTCCTGGACCCGGTGGCTTAAAACTCACACCAGGCACATGTGTGTGCGTGCCCAAGATCCCGAGAGGAGAATGGAGGAGAAGGGATTGAGGTGTGACCATCCCCCCTGGGGGGTGATTTCTCACTTTCTGTCTCTCTGTCTCTCTCTGTCTGTCTGGTGAGCACACGCACCCTATAGCGAAACTCTCTCCAAAAAAAAAAAATAAAAGAAAAGAAAAGAAATAAACTGTTTATGTGAGATAATAGCACTTTTAAAAATTAAAATAAAATATCTGGGTGTACCATTAAAAAAAAAAAACATCAAGACTTTGAAATGTATCTAAACAAAGATGTGTAAGACTTTAAGGCTGAAAGCTACAAAACAGAAAAAATTAAATGAGACCTAAACAAATAGAGAAATATACTTGAACTGGGTGTTTTTTGATGTGTGTTTTGGTTGATTGTTATTCTATCTCTTCTATTGACTTTTTGTTTGTTTTTTTAAAGAAATGTTTATTTTATGCTATTTATTCATTCATTTATTTTAATTTAACCAGAGAGAGAAGCACAGAGAGAAGGAGGGAAAAGGAGAAAGCAAGCCACCAGGTCTGGGACTCGAGCCGTAGTCAGTCATGTGGGACTGTCCAGTGCCTTAACCATCACGTCACCCGCTGGTCCCTCTTCTATTGACTTTTTAGCCTTATTCTCCTCTGCTAATTTGTAACTATTGCCCTAGAGATTACTGTACTCACCTTTAACGTATTGTGGTCTTCATTTAAATAACCTTATGCTGCATCACAAGAACCTGATCAGAATAATTCCACCCACCCTTTGTGCTCCTGTTCTCCTGTAGTTTTGCTTCTAGTATACTCCGAACCTAATAGGTATAGTGTTATTATTTTTACTTTTAGCTGATAGTCTCAGAGAAAGAATATCTTAATAGATGGATTCTCCTCACTCTCTCTTTCTCTCTGTGTTAGGATTTTCTAGAGAGATAGAAACTGTAGGAGGGGCCAGCAGACGGCACAATGGTTACATTGCTGAACTTCCATGTAGTCGACCACAATTTGAGTCCTGGACCTGGTGGCTTAAAACTCACACCAGGCACATGTGCGTGCGTGCCCAAAATACCGAGAGGAGAATGGAGGAGAAGAGATTGCAGCATGGCCATCCTCCTGGGGCATGATTTCTTCCTTTCTGTCTTTCTGCCTCTGTCTCTCTAGTGAGTGCACACACTCTACAGCAAAAATCTATTAAAAAGAAAAGAAAAGAAAAGAAAGAAATACCAGGACACATATGTAGATATATGAGAGGAGTTTTATTAGGGGAATTGGTTCATGTGGATATGGTGTCAAAAGTCTCATGACAGGTCGTCTGTAAGCTGGAGACACTGGGATGCTGGTACTGTGGGTTCATCCCAGTCCAAAGGTTTCAGAGGCTGATGGCATAGCCCTCAGTCCCAGGCGGAAAGTCTGAGAACCCAGTGGGTATGTGGGGTGGGCTGATGTACGTTCTGGGGCCAAAGGCAAGTGCATCTTTTTTTTTTTTTTTGGAGAGATTTTCAGTATAGGGCGCATGCGCTTGCCAGACAGACAGAGGGAGAGAGACACAGAAAGAAAGAAATCACCCCCCCAGGGGGGATGGTCACGACACAGTCCCTTCTCCTCCATTCTCCTCTCAGGATCTTGGGCACGCACGCACACACACCCGGCGTGAGTTTTAAGCCACTGGGTCCGGGACACGAACAGCGGTCGACTACGTGGGAGTCCAGCAACATAGCACTACGCTAACTGCTGGTTCCTGAGTGCATCTTGAGGCTTAATGTCCAAGGTGGCAGGAAAGGTCTACCCTTGCTCTCAGAATGAGGCCACTCTGCTCTCTGTATTTGTCCCTTCTGGGCCCCAGCTGATTGGTGGTGACCACCCACACTGAGAGAGGGCTTTCCCCACCTAGTCCACTCAGATTCCATGTTCATTTCCTCTGAAAACAGCCTCACAGAATTATCAGGTTCCGAGGTATTCCTTACCTAGAGTATTTTTGGTTTTGTTTTTGTTTTTCAGCCATTTGGTTCTGGTCCACCTCGGTATGATCTTCTTTGTATTTATCCTATTTGGGGTTCAATCATCTTCTTGGTTTGCGGGTTAAAGTCTTGCATTGATTTTGAAAATTCTGGACCATTCATTTCTTCAAATATTTTATTCCCTTTGTCCTGCTCCTATATTTCTGGGAATCAAGATACACATCTGACATGCCATTTGGCATTGTCCTTTAGATCTAAGATGTCTTTTTTATTTTTTTAATTATTAAAATTTTTTCATTTTCTTTTTATTGGTAGAGGGCATATAGGCTTGCCAGAGAGACAGAGAAAGAAAGAGAGGGAGAGGAAGGAAGGAAGCACCCCTCAAAATGGGGCATGGAAATGTCACAATCCCTTCTCCTACTGGGATTTGAGGCATGCACACATCGCTTCCTGTGTGTTCGTCACGAAGCTAGGTCCAGGACTCCCACTGTGTAGTATGTAGTCAACCACGTGGGATCTGGCTTCCTTGACCACCAGGCCGCAGGTGCTTACCGTTTCTGATAATTACGGTGCCTGTGCCAATATCTCTAGATCTACTGTGATTAACTCCTTTTCTCTCTTGGGTAAGTCACAGTTTCTTGCTTTGTCATGTGTTTTGTAGGTTTTTATTTTCTAATGTTCACTATGGATAAAGATTAGTAGGGACAGAAGTAAATAATATTTATCTACCCCCCCCCCCAAAATGCTTCTCCTTTGGTAATTTCTTTCTTTCTTTCTTTTTTATTCTTTTTTTAAGAGAGAGATTTTTGTTATAGGGCACGAGCCCTCACTGGAAAGACAGGAAGAAGCAGAGACAGAAAGCGAGAAATCACCCCCAAGGGGAGATGGCCATACCACAATCCCTTCTCCTCCATTCTCCTCTCAGGATTTTGGGCATCCCCGAAGAGAGATGGCCACACCGCAATCCCTCCTCATTCTCTTCTTGGGATTTTGGGCATGCATGCACACGTGCTCAGCATGGAGTTTTAAGCTGCCGTGTCTGGGACTCGAACCATAGTTGACTACATGGGAGTCAAGTGACGTAACCATTACACCATATTCTGGTCCTGGTAATTCCTTCTTATACAAGGGGATGAACTTGAATCTGTAGTTGTACTGAGTCTGACTTCTGTTTCAATGTTAATTAGGTTTGAATCTCCGGAGCTGTGAATAGTCTGAAAGTAAGATAAGAACTCACCCTTCAGCCGGCCG
>NW_006159856.1:251717-260539 GCF_000334495.1 Tupaia belangeri chinensis | reverse complement strand
CTCTGCGTTGCGGTGTGCGTGTGGGGGGGGGGGCGGTCTGAGGTGCCATCATCAATATTCTTCATGATGATGGCCTTGCGTCTGGCATAGAGACCGGCCAGCACCAGCACCGCTTTCCTGGGTTTCGTGAACTTGCCCATTCTGACAGCAACCACCAGGATCTGCAGATAGGAAAGATGACTATATCCACTAACCTTTCACCCAGGGAAGGGTGAGCTCCTCCTTTACATTCTTAGCTTTTGGATGAACTTTCAATATTCTTCATGATGATGGCCTTGCGTCTGGCATAGAGACCGGCCAGCACCAGCACCGCTTTCCTGGGTTTCGTGAACTTGCCCATTCTGACAGCAACCACCAGGATCTGCAGATAGGAAAGATGACTATATCCACTAACCTTTCACCCAGGGAAGGGTGAGCTCCTCCTTTACATTCTTAGCTTTTGGATGAACTTTTTCTTTTGTTTTTTAAGAGAGATATTTTTTTTTGAGAAGATTTTGTTATAGGGTGCCTGCACTCACCAGAAAGACAGAGAGAGACAGAGAGACAGAAAGTGAGAAATCACCCCCTGAGAATCATGCCACAATCCCTTCTCCATTCTTCTCTCGGGACTTTGGGCATGAACACACACACGCCTGGTGTGAGTTTAAGCCACTGGGTCCGGGACTTGAACCATGGTCGACTACATGGGAGTCCAGCAACATAGCCATTATGCTAACTGCTGGTCCCATTAAGAGAGATTTTTGTATAGGGTGTGTATGCTTGCCATGGAGACAGAGAGACAGAGAGACAGAAAGTGAGAAATCACCCCCTGAGAATCATGCCACAATCCCTTCTCCATTCTTCTCTCGGGACTTTGGGCATGAACACACACACGCCTGGTGTGAGTTTAAGTCTCCCGGTCCAGGAATCAAACTGCAGTCAACTACATAGGAGTCCAGTGACGTCATAACCATCTGCTGGTCCCTCTTTGATCAAGTTTTTAAAAAATGCTCTGATGTTGTGGCATGTCTAGCAAACTTCCAATTTAAAATATATATATTTATTTAATTAAGTATTATTATTATTGAAGTTTACTATAGGACACATGTGCTCACCAGGAAGGGACAGAAAGAAAGTGAGAAAGCAAGCCACCAGGTCCGAGACTCAGACTGTAGTTGGCCACATGGGAGTCCAGTGCCTTAATCACCATGCCACCTGCTGGTCCACAAATTCCCAATGTTAAGGTAGGCATAATGTCCTTTTATGAGCATGTCTCCTGTGGGGGGAAGAAGTCCTCCGTAATGGTTGACTTTTTTGTTGTTGTTACTTAGCTTTTATTTCATAATCGTAAACTTAACTTTACCATTCAACTAGATTTGCAGGGGAATAAGAAAAATATGGAACCCAAAGAACTGCAGCGAGAGCACAGGTTACAGGACATAGCGAGCAGATGGGGTGGAGGGTGCCCTCCTGAGCTACAGAAGGAACGGTCTGGGGGTTAAGAGAAAACAAGTCACATGCATTTGAGTTGCCCACAGTCAGCCGTGGTGATCTTCTTGCTGGTCTTGCCATTCTTGGACCCAGAGCACTCCATGGCTTCCACAATATTCATGCCCTCTTGCACCTTGCCAAAGACCACATGCTTGCTATCCAACCATTGAGTCTTGGCAGTGCAGAGGAAAAGCTGAGAACCATTTGTGTTGGGCCCAGCATTTGCCATGGACAAGATGCCAGGATGAAGTTCTCATCATCGAATTTCTCCCCAGAGATGGACTTGCACCAGTACCATTATGGCGTGTGAAGTCGCCACCCTGGCACATAAACCCTGGAATAATTCTGTGAAAGCAGGAACCCTTATAACCAAATCCCTTCTCTCCAGTGCTCAGAGCACGGAACTTTTCTGCTGTCTTTGGAACTTTGTCTGCAAACAGCTCAAAGGAGACGCGGCCCAAGGGCTGGCCATCAACAGCGTTGTCGAAGAACATGGTGGGGTTGACGCTGGTGGAGGGTGAGAGACTCGGGTGGCAGCTTCTGCAAGGCCCATAATGGTTGATTTTAATGAGCGAGTAAAGACAAAGAGGTAAAGTGTTTAAAATCAGTGATTTTTCATCTGTTGGTTGCTATGAAGTCATACTTGGTGCCCTGTACGACACATTTAGTAAGAATAATATTGTGCTCAATTTTTTCAGATCATTTGGTTTTAATGACTTTTTGCTGTTTTTATTTTTTTTACAATAGAAATAGATTTATGATCATCGGCAGTCCAAGTCCCCTTTGCTTTCCAAGGATAGTTATTCATCCTAGACCTTTCTCATCTCATGCTGTCATTCCTTGAATTCTGATTATATTTTCATGCTAAATTGCCAATGCACTCTGACAGGATTTTGTGTTTATTTTATTGACTTAAGTTCATAGACCAAATTTTAATTAGAAAAGTCTTTAAGTACTAGTAACTATTTCAATTTCCTTTGTAGAAAGTACAACAAAGCAAAGAAAGAGTAGTGTTAACAAGATTGCCCCCCCCCCCCAAACTCTCTTATGTGAGGTTTAAGCACTTTCATATATAGGTTCAACATCTTAATATATAAGACACAAGGAAAACCAGTTTTGTTTTTTGTTTTTTGTTTTTTTTTGGGGGGGGTGGGGGAGTTTGCTATAGGTCACTCACCAGAAAGACAGAGAGAGACAGAGAGAGAGAAAGCAAGAAATTATCCCCCAGGGGGGATGGCCACGCCGCAATCCCTTCTCCTCCATTCTCCTCTTAGGATCTTGGGCATGCATGCACATACGCCCGGCATGAGTTTAAGCCACCGGGTCTGGGACTCAAACAGTGGTCGAGTACATGGGAGTCCAGCAATATAGCCATTACACCAACTGCTAGTCCCCCAGTTCTTTTTTTCTACCAGCCTTTTTTGCGTGTGTGACATTGCTAAGGAAGTGCATCAGAGAGTACTGTCCTTGGCATTAGGGTAAAGTCCCCTGCCCTGGCTCAAGGTCTAGCCATGACCCTCTGCATGGCCAAGGGGTCCAGAGGGCCAAGATGCTGCTATGGTTTGAATGTTTGCTTTGCTCTGTCTTTTATGCCATAGGGTGCAGGCACTCGCCAGATAGAGACACGGAGAGAGATAAAGTGAGAAATCACTCCCCAAGGAGGATGGCCATGCCGCCATTCTTTCTCCTCCAGGCTCCACTCAGGATTTGGGGCACACATGCACATGTGACCAGCATGATTTTCAAGCCACTAGATCTGGGACTTGAAGCGCACAGTTGACCGTGAGGAATCCAGCGCCTTAACCTCTGTGCCACCTGTTGGCCCGGGTTTGTCACCTCAAACTTCATGGTGAAATTTAATTGTCATTGATACAGTATTAAGAGATGGAACCTTTAAGCGGTGATTCGGCCCTGCCCTCCTGAATGGATGAGAGAGTTGGTTAGTTATCGTGGGAATGGCTGATAAAAAGGGCAGTTTTGCTCTCCATCCTCTCTCGGACTTACACACCTACTTACCCTCTGCCCTCCACCACGGGATGAGGTAGCATGAAGACCCTTGCCAGATGCTGGTCCCGTGTACTCCTCGGCCTCCATAATTGCAAGAAATAAAACTCTGTTCTTTATTAATTACCTTGTCTCAGGCATTCTGTAGCATTAGCAGAATATGAACTAAGAGAGATGCTCCACCTGGTCAGTCACTAGGGGAAGGTCAATCAAAGCAGTGAGCTAATGCTTCATGCCCTCTAGGAAGGCTTTAATCCAAAATACAGAAAATAACAAGTGTCAGTGAGGATGTAAAGAACTTGAACCCTTCTACTTCGTTGTGGAAAGCAGGTTAGCAATTCCTCAAATAAATAAATAAATGAATAAATAAAATAAGCATAGTTACTATGACCCAGCAATTCCACCCCAAGGTATTGAAAACAGGTGTTCAGACAAAAATTTTATATGAATTATTGCAGCACTATTCATGTCAGCCAAAAGGTAGAAACAAATGTCCACGAAGCAATGAATTAACAAATGTACTCCATCCATATGGAGGAATATCATCTAGCTATTAAAAAGGAACTAGGGGGACCAGCAGTTGGCATAATGGCTATGTTGCTGGACTCCCACGTAGTCGACTGCGGTTCGCATCCCGGACTCACGCCGGGCGCGTGTGCGTGCGTGACCAAGATCTCGAGAGGAAAATGGAGGAGAAGGGATTGCGGCGTGACCATCCCCCCTGGGGGGTGATTTCTTGCTTTCTGTCTCTATGTCTCTCTCTGTCTGTCTGGTGAGCTCACGCGCCCTATAGCAAAAACCTCTTGAAAAAAAAAATAAAAAGAAACTAGGGGGACCTACACATGGTATAGCTTGACTCCCATATGACCAACCATGGTTCGAGTCCTGGATATGGTGGCTTGAAAATCTGCCAGGCATATGTGCGTGCATGCCCAAGGTCCTGGAAGGAGAATGGAGGACAAGGGATTGTAGCATGACCATCCCCCCCAGGGGGTGATTTCTCACTTTCTGTCTCTCTGTCTCTCTCTGTGTCTCTGGCGAGTACATACACCATATAGCAAAAATCTATAAAAAAAAAAAGGGGGGGGAATGAGGTACTTGGGGCCAGATGGTGGTACAACAGTAAACACAATGCCTCTGCAAGGTAATCCCACATGAAGAAGTTCCCATTTCAAGTCCAGAGACCACCCGGCGTTTGCCAGTACATATCCATCCGCACATGATCCCGGGCTGACTGAAGGATGAGGGTGGGTTTGGCATCAAGACCTTGTTGGGAGTGCCATCTTTTCTTTCTGTCTGTCTCCTTTACTCATGGAAGAAATAAAGTGTTTTTTTTAAATATAATTGTTTTAGAGAGATTTTTGCTATAGGGCACATGCACTTGCTGAAGAGACAGACAGAGAGAGAGAGAGAGAGAGAGAGAGAAAGTGATAAATCATCCCCCAGGGGGATGGCCACACCTTAATCCCTTCTGTGTTCTGCTCCCAGGATTTTGGACATGCACGCACATGCACGTGATGTGAGTTTCAAGCCACTGGGTCCAGGACTCAAATCATAGTTGGCCATGTGGGAGTCCAGTGCCTTAACCATGTCACCTACTGGCCTTTTTTATTTATTTATTTTTTAAAGGAAAGAAGTACTGACACATGGTACGATGTGGATGAAACTCAAACACATTATATTAAAGGAAATAAGCTTAATTCAAATTGCCGTATACATACTATTTCATTTATATGAAATCTTCAGGAGAGGCAGATCCACAGAGACAGAAAACAGACTAACGGTTGCTGGAGGGAGACGGCAATGGGGAAAACTGCTTAACAGCATGGCATTTTCTTCTGGGATGAACATGCTTTGGAACTAGAGGTGGCGGTTGCACAAGATTGTGAAGGTGCTAAGCACCAATTGTGCATTCGAAGGGCTAATTTATGTTGTGTGAATTTTACCTCAATGAAAAAATACAGAAAGAAATCTAGGACCAAAGACAGAGGAAATGGGATCAGGATAGCAGCTAGCTAGGCATGAGTTTGCACAAGTCTGCAAGACAAACAGAGGTGTGAGTCAGGAGGAGCGGGGACATCTGGGGTCTGAAGAGGAGCAAGGTTGGGGAGACCAGCAGATGCTGGGTCAGCCGTGACCACTGCGGGGACTGGGGAGCTGGAGTCCTGGTCAGGGAGGCAGGAGGTCCTCAGAGCTGCATCCGGCCTGGAAGTGCAGAGTTCTCTGCTCTCCTGGAGACTAGGCCTGGAAAATGCGAGGCGAAGTGCACCACTCTGGGCAAGGATGCTGGCACACACCCAGAGCTGGCACAGCTGGCCATGAACCTGATGTGGGTCAGCGGCCACAGTGGGAGACTCACCGTGGGGCTGCACTGCTTGGGCTCCATCTATCAAGCTCCCCTGCTCACCTAGAGAAGTGTCTGTGCGTCTCCATCTGCAAAATGAGGGGGAATGCAGTGACTCGCCTTGAACGAGGGAGTGAAGTGTGATGGGGCAGCACTCCCAGCTGGCCCTGAGCACACAAGCCCACCTTGGGCACTCTGGCTGCACCTGCAGCACCAGCAGACCTGGGCACCTGCACACCCCAAGGTGAGATGCAACTTCCCCTGTCCTCCCCAGTGGGGCCAGACCCCATCCTGCAGTCAGTGCTCAGTTAAACCTCAAAGGAAGGGACTGGACAGGTGGTGCAATAGGTGGTCCAGAGGTAAAACACAATGCTCTCTGAGGCTGGCCCACAGCGAGGTTCTGCGTTCAGGTCCAGAGAGCTCCCTGAGGAAGCCAGTGTACATGCGCCCATCAGGACCCTGCGGTGGGTGCTGTCTCCCTGCCCGTCTCTCATTCATGGAAGAAATAAACTAAAACAAACAAACAAACAAAAAAGCCTCAGAGAAAGACTAGATGTTGTCACTGTGATGTTATTTGTTGTTTAATAAAATACTAGGAATTAACATTTTTTTACATTGTGGTAAAATATAGATGCCATAATGTCGATAATTTTAACCTGTTGCAAATGTCCAATTCAGTTAGTTATGGTCACCATGTTACATGCCCATCACCACCACCTATCCCTAAATTCTGTAAACACCAGCATAAACTAAGTGCTAACCGAACACTAACTCATTTCCCTCTGCCTTCTGCCCCTGGTAACATCTATTTTCTCTCTCTATCAAACCGTTTATTTTTTTTTTAACTTTTTTTTTGATGCTGGGTCAGCCGTGACCACTGCGGGGACTGGGGAGCTGGAGTCCTGGTCAGGGAGGCAGGAGGTCCTCAGAGCTGCATCCGGCCTGGAAGTGCAGAGTTCTCTGCTCTCCTGGAGACTAGGCCTGGAAAATGCGAGGCGAAGTGCACCACTCTGGGCAAGGATGCTGGCACACACCCAGAGCTGGCACAGCTGGCCATGAACCTGATGTGGGTCAGCGGCCACAGTGGGAGACTCACCGTGGGGCTGCACTGCTTGGGCTCCATCTATCAAGCTCCCCTGCTCACCTAGAGAAGTGTCTGTGCGTCTCCATCTGCAAAATGAGGGGGAATGCAGTGACTCGCCTTGAACGAGGGAGTGAAGTGTGATGGGGCAGCACTCCCAGCTGGCCCTGAGCACACAAGCCCACCTTGGGCACTCTGGCTGCACCTGCAGCACCAGCAGACCTGGGCACCTGCACACCCCAAGGTGAGATGCAACTTCCCCTGTCCTCCCCAGTGGGGCCAGACCCCATCCTGCAGTCAGTGCTCAGTTAAACCTCAAAGGAAGGGACTGGACAGGTGGTGCAATAGGTGGTCCAGAGGTAAAACACAATGCTCTCTGAGGCTGGCCCACAGCGAGGTTCTGCGTTCAGGTCCAGAGAGCTCCCTGAGGAAGCCAGTGTACATGCGCCCATCAGGACCCTGCGGTGGGTGCTGTCTCCCTGCCCGTCTCTCATTCATGGAAGAAATAAACTAAAACAAACAAACAAACAAAAAAGCCTCAGAGAAAGACTAGATGTTGTCACTGTGATGTTATTTGTTGTTTAATAAAATACTAGGAATTAACATTTTTTTACATTGTGGTAAAATATAGATGCCATAATGTCGATAATTTTAACCTGTTGCAAATGTCCAATTCAGTTAGTTATGGTCACCATGTTACATGCCCATCACCACCACCTATCCCTAAATTCTGTAAACACCAGCATAAACTAAGTGCTAACCGAACACTAACTCATTTCCCTCTGCCTTCTGCCCCTGGTAACATCTATACTAACTCCTCATTCCCCTCTGCCTTCTGCCCCTGGTAACATCTATTTTCTCTCTCTATCAAACCGTTTATTTTTTTTTTAACTTTTTTTTTTGAGAGTTTTTTGCTACAGGGCGCATGCGTTTGCCAGAAAGACAGAGAGAGACAGAAAGACAGAAAGCAAGAAATCACCCCCTGGGGGGGATGGCCACACCACAATCCCTTCTCCTCCATTCTCCTCTCGAGATCTTGGGCACACACGCACATGATCCCAGTGTGAGTTTAAGTCAGTGGGCCCAGGACTATGAACCACAGTTGACTACATGGGAGTCCAGTGACATAGCCATTATGCCAACTGCTGGTCCCTCAAACTGTTTCTATTAGGTACCTAATATAGGTGGAGTCCCAGAGCATTTATCCTCTGTGACTGGCTTATTTCACCAGGTTTAATGTTTTCATCATGAACATAGTGTGGCATACACCAAAATCAAAATTTTCTTCCTTTTTATGGGTAAATAGTATTTCATCATATGCACATACAGATATCCCTAAATATTACAATCTGTCTATCTGTTCATCTGTTGACGGACACTTAGGTGGTTTCCAGCTTTCGGTTACTGTATACAATGCTCGGGATACAAGCCCTTAGGTCTTCGGGATATACAGTCAGCAATAGAATTGCTGGGTCCTATGGTAGTTTTACTTTATTTGTTGTTTATTTACTAGTTTGTTTGTTTATTTTTGCCATAGGGCATGTGTGCTCACTACAGAGAGACAGTGAGAAGGAAAGTAAGAAATCACCCCCAGAGGAGATGGCCAAGCCACAATCTCTTCTCCTTGATTCTCCTCCTGGATTTGGGGCATGCATGCACATGCCTGGTATGATTTTTCAAGCCGTCAAAGTCTGGGGACTCCAACTGTGGTTGGCCATGTGGGAATCCAGAGTCTTAACCACTCCACCACCTGCTGGCCCTGGCAGTTTTACTTTAACCTTTTGAGAAATTGTCAAACTGTTTTCTATAGCAGCTACACCATTTTACATCCCCACCAGTAGCCCAAACAAAAGCTCACACACGTACACACCTGGTGTGAGTTTCAAGCCTCTGGGTCCAGGACTCAAACTGCAGTCAGCCATG
>NW_006159856.1:246046-251707 GCF_000334495.1 Tupaia belangeri chinensis | reverse complement strand
ATTACGCCCCCTGCTAGTCTCCCCTTGCCTTTTTTTTTTTTTTAAGTTTATTTGTTTCTTCCATGAGCAAGTGAGAGAAGCATAGATACAGCACCTCCAACAGGGCCCTGATGTTGTGATCCACTCCTAGTTTCAGTCATCCCAGGATTATGGACGCATATGTGCCTGGTGTACTCGGGGAGGTCTCTGGTCTTGAACTGGGAACCTTCCCATGTGAGTTAGCTTGAAAAAGTATTGCATTTTACCACTGTGCCATCATGCAGCCCCACTATTTTCTTGATTATAGCAATCACAGTTGTTGTAAAGTGGCATCTAATTGTGGTTTTGATTTACATTTCCCTAACGGCTAATGAGGTTAGAAATCCTTTCCTATGCCTACTGACCATTTGTATATCTTTTGTGGTGAAAGGTCTACTTAAGTCCTTTGCCTGTTTTAAAAAAATGTTTTGTTGTTGGGACCAGCAGTTAGCGTAATGGCTATGTGGTTGGACTCCCATGTAGTCGACCGTGGTTTGTGTCCTGGACCTGGTGGCTTAAACTCACGCCGGGCGCACGGGCATGCATGTCCAAAATTCTGAGAGGAGAATGGAAGAGAAGGGATTGTGGTGTGGCCATCCCCCCTGGGGGGGGATTTCTCGCTTTCTATCTCTGTCTGGCGAGCGCACGCGCCTTAAAGCAAAAACCTCTCCAAAAAAAAAAAAAAGTTTTGTTGTTGTCAAGTCGTGGGCATTATCTATATATTCTGAATATTAACTCATCTAATAGATAATTTGGAAATATTTTCCCCATGCTGTAGTCTGTCTCGTCACTTTCTTTATAATACCTTTTAGTGCAGAAGTTCTTAATTTGATGAAGTTTGACTTATCTGTTTTTGTTATTGTTACCACCTGTGCTTTGGTGTGAGGCACTCAGCCAAATCCAATGTCAGGAAGATTTTCTCCAGTGTTTTCTTCTAAGAGTTTCATAGTTTCAGCTCTAACATATTTTTTTTTTCCCAGTTTGGAGTTAACGTTTTGTATAGTGTAAGGGTCCAGGAAAGGCCCCAACTTCATTCTTTTGCATGTGGATATCAAGTTTTCCTGTAACCATTCATTGAAAAGACTGTCCTTTCCTTATTGATGGTCCTGGCACCCTCGTCCAAAATCAGAGAGAGGGAAAGTGAGAAATCACTCCCCTGGGAGGGTGACCGTGCGGCAATCCTTTCTCCTCTATTCTCCTCTCAGGATTTTGGGCACACAAGTACAGGTGCCCAGTGTGATTTTTAAGTCACGGGATTTGAACTCGATTTGGCCATGTGGGAATCCAGCCGCCTTAACCACCATGCCACCTGCTGACCCCAACATACTGTTCTGTTACTGTAACTTTGTAGTAAGTTTGGAAATTGGGAAGTATGAGTACTCCAACTTTCTTCTTTTTTTTAGAATTATTAATTTAATTTAATTAACTATTTTTTTATATTATTTGCTATAGGGCATGTGCACTCGCTGCAGGGGGAGAGAGAGAGAGAGAGAAAGCTGACAGCTCTAGGACTCAAACTGCAGTGGGAGTCCAGCACCTTAACCAACACACCATCTGCTAGTTTTTCTTCTTAATACCACCAAAGAGAGTCCTTCAGGTTAAAATGAAAGGATGCTAGACAGTAACTCAAAGCCATATGAAGAAATAAAGGTGTCTGGACTGGCCTACAATGCAGTGGTTAAACTCTGTGTAGAGGAGACTGGATCCTACATGGCTGACTACGGTTGGATCGCCGTCCCAGAGCTAGGCGTGTGTGGGTGCCCAGGATCTTGATGGGATGAAAAATTGGAGGGAAAAGAATTGTGGTGGGACCAGCCCTGTTGGGGAGTGATTTTTGTTTTTTCTCTCTCTCTGACTCCATTCTTGTACATGCTCTCTATTACACATAAAAATAAACTTAAAAGAGAAAAAAGAGATTTTTTGGGGAGAGGTTTGTGCTATAGGGTGCGTGCACTCTCCAGAAAGACAGAGAGAAACAGAAAGACAGAAAGTGAGAAATCACCCCCAAGGGGGGATGGCCACGCTGCAATTCCTTCTCCTCCATTCTCCTCTTGGGATTTTGGGCACACACACACACACATGTGCCCGACATGAATTTAAGCCATCGGGTGTGAGACTTGAAGTGCGGTTGACTACATGGGAGTCCAGTGATGTAGCTATTATGCCATCTGCTGGTCCCAAGAAATAGATTTTTTAAAAGTGCTATCTTGGGGGCCAGACAGTGGATTAGGGAACTAATGCAGTGACTCCCCTTGAAGAAGGGAGTGAAAATGTGAAAATGTGACAGGGAAGCACTCCCAGTTGGCCCTGAGCACACAAGCCCACCTTGGCCATACTGGCTGCACCTGTAGCACCAGGAGACCTGGGTGAGGTGCAGAACATGGCACTCCGTGAGGCTGACCCGCATGGGAAGTTTCCGGGTCCACACCTGGAAACCTTCCTGAGCATACTGGGCATGAGCATGCCCAAGATCTGGGGCTGGCTGAGGCTGGGGGTGTATTGTGGCATCAGGACCATATAGTCCTGAGAGATCTTCTCTCTGACTCAAGAAAGAAGTAAATAAACTTTAAAATAAAAGAAGAATCTCTAGTAAACACATGGGCAATATAAAAGGCAGTTTTATATTTTCATTTTGTAACTTCATTTTATTTTACATACTTTAAAACAAAGTGCATAAAGACAATTATCCTTTGTTAGTGGGCCAAAAATGTATAAAGATGTGGACTTGTGACATCAACAACAGAAAGGCAGTTACTGAATTGTCAAGGAGTACAGTTTTTAGATGCTATTGCTGTTAAACTGGTATAAATTTAAATTGGAGTGTTATAACTTCAGGATGTTATCTGTAATGTGATCCCCATGGTAACCACAAAGAAAATAACTACAAGATACACACAATAGAACATGAGAAAAGAATAAAAATGTTCACTACCAAAAAAATAAATAACTAAACACAAAAGAAGGCAACAATGGAGGAAATGAAGAATTAAACAGTTATAAGACATATAGAAAACAAATAGCAATGGTAGAATTAAGTCCCTTATCAGTAATTTTTTAAATCAAAAGATGGAGACTGAATGGATTAAAAAAGAAAAGCGCGATTCAACCATATGCTGTCTACAAGAGATGCACTTTAGATCTGAAGACAAAAATAGGTTGAAAGTGAAGAGGATGAAAGAGGATATACCATGAAAAGAGTAGCCAAAAGACAGCAGGAGTGGCTATACTAACAATACATATTTTTAGTCTATTGTGTTGCTAATAATAAACATACATGAGTCTGTGCAATGTGTAAAGAATAGAGGTTTATTTAATTCATGTTTTTGGAGGTCAAGGGGCTGTGTCTAGTGAGGATCTCCTTGACCTAAGGTGGTGCAGGGCATTACATGGTAAAACTTGAGCAGAGCAAGAAAACTTAACATCGGTGTCTTTATAAATCCAAAAGTAGCCAAACATGGAGGCCCCACCCTGTTGCCTATTCACTTTCCCAAGTGAAACCTCACCTTTTAGTACAACGCTAGGAAAAAGTTTTCTCACCTTCTTGACAGTTATACCAGCTTACCAAATTTCAATACATGAATTCTGGGGGGAATACGTTCAAGCCATAGCATTCCACTCATGACCCTCAAATTGATATCTTTTTCATAATTAAAATACATCCATTTCATCCCAGTATTTCCAGTCTTAACTCAGTCTAACACCAACTCAGAAGTCCAAAGTCCAGATATGAGCCCGTGAAATCAAAACAAATTACTTGCTTCCAAAATACAATGGTAGAATAGCCACAGGGTTTAAATTCCCACTCTACAAGAAGAAAAGAATAACAGGACCCAAGCAAGTATGAAATCCAGCAGGGCAGATAGTGCATCTTTTTTTAAATGAAATTTTGGCTATAGAGTGCGTGTACTCATCAGAGAGACAGAGATACAGAGAGAGAAAGTGAGAAATCATTCTTTCAGGGAGGACATAATCTCTTCTCCTCCATTATCCTCTCAGGATTGTGGGCATGCACACACACACACACACACACACACACACACACACACATGCCTGGCATGAATTTTAAGCCACCAGGTCCAGAACTTGAACTTCTGTCAGCCATGTGGAAATCCAGTGTCTTTTTATTTTTTTTCATCTACATTTTTTAAATTTCATTTTCTTTTATATATTCAATCACATTATTTAGTTTACAAAGTGAATATTTCAACATGTGAACATTTCTCTCTAGTCCAGTTGATAAAACTATAAAATATCCTCAACAGATAATACCACATTTCTTTGTCCCATTAATGCTTTGCCTATTTTTCTTCTAAATGTCCTTCCTCAGACCCTACTCTTTTACATACACTATATCTGGTATTTATATCCATTTACTGTGTTGCTATATCCTTTAGTGAATCAGTTTCAGTTATAGAGTGCGGACACTTGGTATATATATTAAGTAGGGACATATAATGTCTCTCCTTCATAGCTTGGTTTGCTTCACTCAGCAGTAAATCTTCCATATTCTTCCACTTTCTGTCAAAAGCCAGGATTTTTAAAAATGGCTGAATAGTATTCCATAGTATATGGAATACATAGTATATGTGCCCTGTCTTAACCACTATGCCACTTGCTGGCCCCAATATTATGTCTTAAGAGTCCAGAATAATCTTTCAGTCTCTATGCCACCTCCTGAACACACTGAGAGGGTTGTGCCCCAGGGTTTTAGAAGGGCCTGCTCTTATGGGTTTTCTGGGCTCAGCCCACACAGATGTTCTCACAGGTTGGAATCTCATGCCTGCATTTATCTTAGGTTGTTGTTGGACATTGGTAGCTCCACAATTCTGGGGTTTAGAGGGTGGCCTCATCCCTATAGTTCCACTTTGCATTGCCCTAGTGGGGATTCTCTATGGTGGTTGTGACCCCACGTTTCCACTTGTTATTGCCCTATTGGGAGCCCATTTGTGATAGTTCCACCCTTGTGATAAGACTCTTCCTAAGTCTCCAGATTGTCCATGACTTTTTTTTTAAGAGGTTTATGCCTTAGGGTGTGTGCACTCACCAGAGAAAGACAGACAGATAGACATAGTGAGAGGGAAAGTGAGAAATCACCCCTCAGGGGAATGACCACACTGCAATCTCCTTTTTCTTTTTTTTTTTATGGTGCCAATTTTAAATAAGTTTTATTTAAGACATTGCATTTTCCACTTATGATACAGTGCTTATAAAGTGCAATGTTATTTTTCCCTGTGCATGTGTTCCATATTCAAGTGTTGAGAATGCCTAGTAATTCACTATAGCAGCTGAACTTTTAAGACTGCCAGAGTTCACTACAAATTGGGGTCCTTCCACATGTTACTGTGTGGAGCAATGCTATGTAATCTACACTCAGGGTTGGTTTAATCAACTTCTTCAATGGTGGGTCCTGAAGAAGCGCCGCCAGATGGAGGAGCACCCCCTCCGGGAAAGCCCCCTGGCATGCCCTCAGGCATCCCCCCTGGCATGCCCCCTGCACTCTGGTACAGCTTGGTGATGATGGGGTTGCAGACTTTCTCCAGCTCCTTCTGCTGATGCTCAAACTCTTCTTTCTCTGCAGTCTGGTTCTTGTTAAGCCAGTTGATGATTTCATTGCACTTGTCAAGAATCTTCTGCTTGTCCTCG
>NW_006159856.1:234639-245397 GCF_000334495.1 Tupaia belangeri chinensis | reverse complement strand
AGTAGAGCCACCCACCAGGACAATGTCATGGATCTGTGACTTGTCTAGTTTGGCATCCCGAAGGGCTTTTTCTACAGGGTCCAGGGTCCCATGGAACAGGTCTGCATTCAACTCTTCAAATTGGGCACGGGTAATGGAGGTATAGAAGTCGATTCCTTCATAGAGGGAGTTGATCTCAATATTGGCCTGGGTGCTGGAGGAGTGGGTGCATTTAGCCTGTTCCCAAGCAGTGCGAAGGTGGCGGACAGCTCTCTTGTTCTCACTGATGTCCTTCTTATGCCTGCGCTTAAACTTGGCGATGAAATGGTTGACCATGCGATTGTCGAAGTCTTCTCCGCCCAAGTGTGTATCTCCAGCTGTAGATTTGACCTCAAAAATCCCATCCTCAATAGTGAGGATGGACACATCAAAAGTGCCACCTCCCAAGTCAAAGATCAGCACGTTTCTTTAAGCTCCAACCTTTTTGTCTAGACCGTAGGCAATGGTGGCAGCAGTCGGCTCGTTGATGATCCTAAGCACATTGAGACCAGTGATAGTCCCAGCATCTGTGGTAGCTTGACGCTGAGAGTCGTTGAAATAAGCTGGCACAGTAACCACAGCATTGGTAACAGTCTTCCCAAGGTAAGCTTCTGCAATTTCCTTCATCTTGGTCAGAACCATAGATGACACCTCCTCTGGGTAAAAACTTTTGGTCTCTCCTTTGTATCCTACTTGCACCTTGGGCCTGCCTGCGTCATTCACCACCATGAAGGGCCAGTGCTTCATGTCAGACTGGACAACAGCATCATCAGCCTGGGTCCAATCAGACACTTGGCATCAAAAACTGTGTTGGTGGGGTTCATTGCAACCTGATTTTTTGCAGCATCACCGATCAGTCGTTCGGTGTCAGTAAAGGTGACATAGCTTGGAGTGGTTCTGTTCCCCTGATCGTTGGCAATTATCTCTACTTTGCCATGCTGGAAGACACCCATGCAAGAGTAGGTGGTGCCAAGATCTATGCCAACTGCAGGTCCCTTAGATATGGTTACTTCTGTGTAGGCCTGCCTTGGCTCACAAAGCTCACACACCAACCTCTGCAGCTGCTCCCACGTTCAATGAAAGTGGCAATCTCTTCTTCAGTCTCCTCCCAAGATCTTGGGCACACATGCACATGCACCTGGGTTAAGTTTTAAGCCACCAGGTCCAGTACTTGAACCACAGTTGGCCATGTGGTAGTCCAGCTATGTAACCGCTACACTGTCTACTGGCCCTCGAGACATCTTTTTTTTTTTATTTTAAATTTCCAGAGGCACGTGCACTCACCAGGAGTGAGAGAGAGAGAGAGGGAGAGAGAGAACCCCTCAATAGGGCATGTCCCTTCCCTGCAATCTTTTCTTCATTTCTCCTTCCTATTAGGATTCTGGGCACACAACAGGGACCTGGTGTGTTTTTAGAGATCACTGGGGCTAGGATTTGAACTATGGTCAGCCTGTGGGATCCTGCTACCCTTAATTGCTGTTCTGTGGAGCTGGCCCTGTCCTTTTCCTTTTTTTTTTTTTTGGAGAGGTTTTCGCTGTAGGGCGCGTGTGCTCGCCAGACAAACAGAGAGAGACAGAGAGACAGAAAGCGAGAAATAACCCCCCAGGGGGGATGGTCACACCACAATCCCTTCTCCTCCATTCTCCTCTTGGGATCTTGGGCACACATGCACACGCGCCCGGCGTGAGTTTTAAGCCACTGGGTCCGGGACGTGAACCGCGGTCGACTATGTGGGAGTCCAGCAACATAGCCATTACGCTAACTGCTGGTTGCCCCTGTCCTTTAAAATCTAGATGGAGGCTGCCAAACCTCCACAGTTCTTGAATCCTTTCCCTGCAAAATTACCTCTGCATGCACACCAACCAAGATCTGCCACTTGCATGTTCTGGAATGAGGATAGAGAGGCATAATTAGCAGTGAGTTGAGCCACATCTGGGACTGCTTGAACCATGGGCTTGAACTAATGAATGCTGCACTGAGAGGCAGAGAACAGAGCTAAGACAGCACAAGGCAATGAGTCTCCCCTTGACTGTCCCCTGACTATTCTGCTCTCTAAGTCTCTGGGTCTGTGATGGGAGGGGAAGTCTTGAAGATCTCTGAAATGCTCTATGGACCTTTTTCCGTCATTGTTTTGATCATTAACATTTGGATCTGTTCTATCAGTGCTAACATCTTTAGGAACTGGTTGTTAAGCCATACTCTTAGTTTTCTCTGCCAAAATGTTTCATTCTTTGCATGATAGTCTGTGAATTTTCTAAGTCTTTGTGCTCTGCTCCCTTTTTCATTTTTAATTCTATCTTTTTAAAAAGGTTCTTATAGCCAGCAGGTGGCATGGAGGTTAGGGCACTGGATGCCATATGGCCAACTGTGTGGTTCAAGTCCTGGACTTGATACCTTAAAAATCATTCCAGATACATGTGCACGCAGGCCCTAAATCCCAAAGAAACTGGAGGAGAAGGGATTGCAGCATGGCCATCCCCCTTGGGGGAGGTTACTTCTCACTTGCCTTCTCTCTGTTTCTCTTTCTTTGTCTCTCTCTGGAGAGCAATTGCACCATATAGCCAAAACCTTTTTTTTTTTTTTTTAAGAGAGATATTTTGCTAGAGGGCACATGCACTCACCAGAGCGACAGAGACAGACAGAGAGACAGAAAGTTATGGCCATGCCACAATCCCTTCTCCATTCTCCTCTTAGGATTTTGGGTGTGCACACACATACACCTGGCATGAGTTTTAAGCTGCTGGGTCTGAGACTCAAACCATGGTCAACTATGTGGGAGTCCAGCAATGTAACCATTATGCCATCTGCTAGTTCTGCCAAAAACTTTTTGTAAAAAAGGTTCTTATTTATTTCTTTGATGAGAGAGCAATAGAGATCACCCCAACAGGGTCCTGATACCATGATTCACTCCAGCCTTCAGCCAACCCCAAATTGTGGCCCAGTGTACTCAGAGAATTCTGTAGACATGAACCAGGAATTCTTTCATGTGGGATTGTCTTGCAGAGCATCATGTTTTATTCTGCACCAGTGTCTGGCTCTATTCAATTTTTAAGTCATTCCATTGCGCCTTCATTTTACTGTTTGCAGTTAGAAGGAACCACACAGCTCCTTCTACATTTTGCTTAAAACTTTCTTCTGCCAGATACCCTAGGTGACCACTCCTAAGCTTGGAATTCTAGAAAACTTTAGGGTGTGGATAAAATGCAGCTTTTTCCCCCAATGGCAAAACAAAATTGACCTATTCGCCAATTTCCATTTTCTTAATTTTCACCTGAGATCTCATCAGAATGGCCTTTAAAGTTCCTGTTTTTATCAGCATTATTCTCACAGCGACTTAACCAAACTTTAAATATTCCAGTTCTTTCCTAGTCCGTTCTTTCAATGCGCCCTCAGAATGTAGGCTTCTCTTTCCTGTTTTTCCAAACTCTTCCAACCCCTGCTCATTGCCCAGTTTGAAACCCACTTCCACATATTCAAGTATTTATTATTAATACTGTCCTTCTTCTCCATACCAATTTTCTGTTATAGTCCATTTTCTGTTACTAATAACAGAAATACCTGAATATGGATAACATATAAGAAGTAGAAGTTTATTTAGCTCATGGTTTGGGAAGTCCAGGTTCAGGGTGACACTGGTGAGACAGAGTAAGTGAAGAACCAAGCAAGAGCCAAGCAGGAGCACATAGATCCATGTCTCTGTGTGTCCTTATAAACCGATGAGTGCCCAATCATGTGGCCCACTATGATACCTAATCATTTCCCAAAGGCCCCATTTTCTTTCTTCTTTTTTTTTAGAGAAAGTTTTGTTTGTTTGTTTATTTTGTTTTGTTTTGTTTTGCTATAGGGTGCATTCACTTGCCAGACAGTCAGAGAAAGAGAGACAGAAAGTGAGAAATCACCCCTGGGGGGATGGCCACACAACAAACTCTTCTCTTCTATTTTCCTCTTGGGATTTTTAGACATACATGCACATGCACCCAGCATGAGTTTTAAGCCACAGACAGGGTCTGGAACTCAAACCATGGTTGACTACATGGGAGTCCAGCAACATAATCATTACACCATATGTTGGTACCCAAAGGCCCCATTTTCAACACCATAATTAGATTAATCCTCCACCCTCTCAACATCATAACAATGGCTCACCAAATTTCAATACATGCAATTTTGGGAGACACATTCAAAATGACACTAAATAGACTTTAACTTTGAAAAACCTTATCAGAGACAAATAGGTAAAGCCTATATTAATGAAAAGGTCAATACAATAAAATTATATAATAATTATAAACATTTACACACTTAATAACAGATCCTCAAAATATGAAGCAAAAAATGACATAATCAAAGGGGAAACAGACAGTTTCGTAATGAAGTTTGAAAAGTCAATACCCCATTATCAATAATGAATAGAGTAACCAGACAAAATTTAATTAGGAGGCTAGAAGACTTAAGAAACAAAATAAGGGGCCAACAGATAGCATAGTGGTTACATCACTGGAATCCCGCATGGCTGACCACAGTTTGAGTCCTGGACCTGGTGCCTAGAAAATTATGCCAGGTGCATGTGCGTGTGTGCCCAAGATCTCATGAGGAGAATGGAGGAGAAGGGATTGTGGCATGGCCACCTCCCCTGAGGATAATTTCTCACTTTCTCTCTTGCTGTGTCTGTCTGTCTCTTTCCAGTGAGCACACATATCCTAAGGCAAACACCTCTAAAGAAAGAAAAGAAAGAGAAAGAAAGAAAGAGAAAAAGAAAAAAATCTTAAAAAAAGAAAGAGATAAAATGAAAATTTACTGAAATTTATGCAGTGAAAGCTATGCTCAGAGGAAAACTTACAGATGTTATATTTAAAAGAAGAAAGTTGGGACCAGCAGTTGGCGTAATGGCTCCCATGTAGTCGACCACTTTTCGAGTCCTGACCTGGTGGCTTGAACTCACACCGGGTGCGTGTGTGCGTGCTCAAGATCCCGAGAAGAGAATGGAGGAGAAGGGATTGCAGCATGGCCATCCTTCCTGCGGGTGTGATTTCTCACTTTCTGTCTCTCTTGTCTCTCTCTGTCTTTCTGGTGAGCACACATGCCCTATAGCAAAAACCTCTCAAAAAAAGAAAAAAAAAAAGGAAGAAAGTTTAGGATCAGCAGATGGCATAGCATTTACATCTCTGACTCCCACATGGCTGACCGAAGTTCGAGTCTCAGATCTTGTGGCCTGAAAATCAAGCCATCATTATAAAAATGCTCAAATACTAAGATTAGAGGGAAAATTCCTCAACATAATAAAGGATTACCAGCCCACAGTTAATACCATACTCAAAGGTGAAAGATATAAAGCTTTACCCTAAGATCAGGAACAAGAATGCTGGGCATGTGTGTATGCGTGCCCAAGATCCTGGGAGGAGAATGAAAGAGAAGGGATTGCAGCATGGCCATCTCTCCAGGGGGTGATTTCTCACTTTCCCACTCACTGTCTCTGTCTTTTTCTCCAGTGAGCATACATGCCTTAAAGCAAAAGCCTCAAAAAGAAAAAAAAAAGAATTAATAATCTAACTTATATCTTAAGGAGTCAGAAAAAGAAGAGTAAGCCAAACCTAAAGCTGGTAGAAGGAAATAAACATTAAAGACTAGAGCAGGAATATAGAAAATAGGAAAAAGTAGAGAAAATCAATAAAACCAAAAAGTTGGCTTTTTTGCAAAGGTCAATAAAATTGACAAACCTTTACTGACAAGACTTAAAAGCAAAACCCACAAACAGGAGAGGAGGAAAGAAGGTATTATACTAACTGTTTGGAGACAATTATCTTTGGCTACCAGGATCAAAGATGAGGATGGTGATGGTCCAAGGCTGGACAGTCTCTGGGCAGATGTTTTGGCAGAAGTCAGGTTTCAGTGGTCTCCATTCGAGGTTATGGTTCCGGCCAAGTTCTCTAAACAACAGTTCTTGTTATCAGGCATGCTTGTATGAGAAAGCACCTCCTCCGTGGCCTTCCCAGCTGTTTAGTCTGAGTTAACAAAACTCCATTTTGATTCTGAAAAACTTTCACATATCACCCTAAGTGATCTGCAGAGTCAACACAACGCCTATCAAAATGCCAATAGCCTTTTGGGACCAGCAGTTAGCGTAATGGCTATGTCGCTGGACTCCCACGTAGTCGACCGCGGTTCGAGTCTCGGACCCGGCGGCTTAAACTCACGCCAGGCGCGTGTGCGTGCGTGCCCAAGATCCCGAGAAGAGAATGGAGGAGAAGGGATTGCGGCGTGGCCATCCCCCCTGGGGGGTGATTTCCTGCTTTCTATCTCTCTGTCTCTCTCTGTCTGTCTGGCGAGCGCACGCGCCCTATAGCAAAAACCTCTCTAAAAAAAAAAAAAATTCCAATAGCCTTTTTATTTTTAATGGAAGCATATTCTTAAATCTGTATGAAATTACAAGAGACTCCAAATAGCTAAAAATAATAGGAATTTAAGATATTTTAAACAGCAAGAATAATTTTTTGAGCTAATCCCTAAGTGCTCTCAGGATATTTGCTGGAGAAGGAACATTCCAAATTTGCCTCAGATCTTTGTGACCTGCTCTGCTTAGTGTAGTCTGGATGGTAATTTGAAAAATGGCCCTTTACGGGTCAGTCATTCCCTGTGTGCCTAAAATGACAATTCGACCTGTCAGAATGTTTTCCTATTACTGCCTAAGGTATTTGCTTACTTGCATATTTTATTTGTTCTAGAAAAATAAATGGAAGCTGTAAGAATCTAAACACTGACATTACAATGATCACAGAGGGGTGGGAAAGAAACAAAAGTAGCTAGAAACCTTGCTAATTCTGTCTCCCCATTAGCCAGGGTTCCCCATTTACCCAAAGGCACTTGCACAATGACACGAAGTCTCACTTTCAAGACACCACGGAAAAGGGACTGGAAGTTTTTATTTAGGAGTTAGTTTGGAGAAATCTTAGTCCTAGGCGATATGGCAGCCTTGGAGGAGCAGCACATGACTCTCTCTAAAACACTGAAGTAAACTTCATGGTGGGAAAGCTGAGGCCTCAGCCCACGGAGCTCCATGGGTATTTCACACTCATTCTCCACATTGAAGCTTGGCCTCCCAGGTGCAACTCTTCTGTGAGGTTCTGTGCTTCACCACCACATTATGAGGTCCACACGTGCTGGCTGGCCTGGACACGTCTAACCCTGGTATGGTGCTTTCATGTGGAGCAGCCAGGTCACTGTACTTAGTAAAGCCTTTTGCACCGGCAGCAGGATCTCTTGCCTCCAAACCCTACCATTGTCCTGCAATGTCTTCTGGCTCCACATCTGACCCCACATCTGACCCCTTGTCCTGACAGTGCCCGGGTCCCAGCCATGTCAGTGCTGGCAGTTCCCAAACTCCCTGGAGGCTCCTGGCTAGTTTTGTTTCAGGGATAGGAACTGTCAAAGAACAAAATCAGGGGACCAGCAGTTAGCGTAATGGCTATGTCGCTGGACTCCCATGTAGTCAACCGCGGTTTGCGTCCCGGACCTGGTGGCTTAAAACTCACGCTGGGCGCGTGTGCGTGCGTGCCCAGGATCCCGAGAGGAGAAGGGATTGCGGCGTGGCCACCCACTCTGGGGGGTGATTTCCTCGCTTTCTGTCTCTCTGTCTCTGTCTGTCTGTCTGGCGAGTGCACGCGCCCTATAGCAAAAAAAAAACCAAACAAACAAAAAAAAAAAACAACCTCTCCAAAAAAAATAGAACAAAATCACAACAAATTGAGTTTCAAAGGTTGAATTGTTTTTATTAGCGATTCATGAACTGGGCAATACCCAGTCTGTAAGGTAGACTGGGTGTGGCTGGATAACCACCCCACAACCCCTTTATAAGGCAGCTTTACGGGGAACAAAGAAACAGCACAGTGCAAAAGGCGGACTGGCTGTCATTAGGTTACTTTGCTTGCAGGGGTTCAAGCCCCTGTTATGCTGGTTCATGTTGACTAGGTTCCTTTTGAATGGTTGCGTCAAGCTCATTTTTGCTTTTTGTTTTTGGAAAACAGACCTGTTTTGGGATTTCTTTTTTCTTTCTTTCTTTTAATTGACAGAGGGTTGGTGCACTCTCCAGAGTGAGAGAGACGCAGAGAGAGGAAGAAGGAGAAAGCACTCCCAATAAGACACAGTCACACCACAATCTCCTTCTCCATTGCTCCATCCTGTCCTGAATTGGAGCATACATACACGTGATGGCATGTTCTTAAGCCACTGGGGCCAGGCAGTAAACAACAGTGGCCATGTGGGATCAGCTCCCTTGACTGCTAGGCCATGGGACCAGCCCTGTTTGGGGATTTCTTGAGTTTTTTTTTTTGTTTGTTTCAGTAGCACTTAGCAGTAGTGCTTCCATTTTGGCTCTTAGTGTTTGTCAACAGCTTAGGGTTTTTTCAAGTTTATTTATTTATTTATTTATTTATTTTAGAGTATTTTTGCTATAGGGTGCGTGTGCTCGCCAGACAGACAGAGAGTTAGAAAGTGAGAAATCACCCCCCAGGGGGATGGCCACACCACAATCCCTTCTCCTCCATTCTCCTCTCAGGATCTTGGGTATACATGTACACGCGCCCAGCGTGAGTTTAAACCACTGGGTCCGGGACGTGAACTGCGGTCGACTATGTGGGAATCCAGGGACATAGCCATTACGCTAACTGCTGGTCCCGTCAAGTTTATTTATTTTATTCATGATAGAGAATGTGCATGAGAGAGAGAGAAGGAGCGAGAGGGAAAAGCACTCTTACTGAGGTCTTACTCCATTGGGATCCCCTCTTCCCAGCCCCCTAGCTCGTTAGGGTCTGGGCTCACACACCAGGCATGCTTTCGAGCCGAACCAGGGATCTGAACCTGCAGTCAGTCATGTGGCTTCCAGCACTGCAGTTCAGTTTGCTACTGACTGCACCACCAGGTTGCACCCCTAGTTCTTTTTGAAGCTAGGCACAGAGTGGTCAAAAACAGCTGTATCACCACCTGCCGTGTGGGAGGCCCACCCAGCCTGAGCAGCTCTCCTCCAACGCCCCCCTCTGCTGTGACCCACCCTGAGGCTTGTCAGGTCTTTTACGCAGTCACAGGCATTCAAGATGCTTCCTAAACTATTACATGGTTAAAGAGATGTGAATTAGAGAGAATTACAAGTGGGTCTTCTCTCCTCTTTGGAGACATTAAAGTTTATTTAAATAAAGGCTACTGGAATAGACAAAATAGATTTCTGTTAATTATAAAAAGTGAGAAATTGAACCTGCTAGTCTATTCTTTTTTGTCCACTTTCCTCTTATTTCACTTCAGTATTAAAGGAACAGACTTGACTGGCACCAAGTACCACAGGCTGGGCTATCGGGGCCCCACCTGGTGAGTGAAGTCTTAGCAACACATTTTCTCACCCAGTAGTTTGGGATCTGGTACCTCTGGCTTGTTGGCATCCAGGCGTGTGGCTATTTCGCCTGTCTCCTGTGAACAGACGCATGGAGTGGGTCTACAGATGTCACATTCAGAGGGAGTGTTAAAGCACATACCTCTGGCTCCCCTCAGGCGGTGTAGAACACCACATCTGTGGCACTTGAACGGGATCTTAGTCTAACTGGAAGCCTCTCAGTGCCGCTGGGGTTGCAGGTGTGGGAAGAACGCAGGTTCCTCCGGCTGCCGGGGCTGGACCCTTGCTCAGCTAGGCTCCAGAAGCCCATCTGCAAAGCAAGCCCGAGCCTGACACTGCGCACATTCATCTTCCATGCTGTTCTGTGGTCCTGCCGTGCTCCATCTTTGTTACAAGTAGACAGATGGTGGTATTTGGCCTCCTGTCAGCTTTAATGAGTATAGATAGAAGTGATAAGAACATTGCTTCATGGAGCCCATTTCCTTCTCTGTATGTGTGTGTGTGTTTTAAGTTAATATAGCGCTCACAGCTAAGCCAGGCTCTGAAGTCCTAGTTCAACATCAGGGCAATGTCCCCTCACAGTGGGAGGGGAACACAGGGTCTGTGTCTTGCAGCTGCTCCCAGAACTTGCTTCAGGTGTCAGTCACCTGTCACAAGAATGACCGAGGTGCTGCTCGGTCCTAAAGGCTGGGAGTCCTGGTGCACAGAGCCCTCTGTCACTCTAGGGACCAGGCATATCCCTGGGCCTTCTGAGAGGCTCTGATCTGCCCGTCTCCCTTCCACACACACAGCAGGTGCACAGCCATAGTAGAACAGCGTCTCAGAGGACACCAGTCTACCACATCATTCTTCTGGCGGCCGAGTTCCCCCTGCAGGACTCTGGGCTCTGCACAGCCCTCCGGGCAGTGCTCCTGCTGCCTCCAGTCGCTTCCTCTGCTCACCTGCTGCCTCCCTCCTGCTCTGCCTTCCTAGTGAGGGCCACAGCTGTCTGAGACCAGGACCCTGGAAATAAGCCTCAGACAAAGCTGTGTGTGCAGGCAATGTAAGTAGTACTCCTGGATAGGGAACCAGCAGTTAGCATAATGGCTATGTCGCTGGACTCCCACGTAGTCGACCGTGGTTCGCGTACCGGACCCGGTGGCTTAAAACTCACGCCGGGCGCGTGTGCGTGCGTGCCCAAGATCCCAAGAGGAGAATGGAGCATAAGGGATTGCGGCATGACCATCCCCTCTGGAGGGTGATTTCTCGCTTTCTGTCTCTCTGTCTCTCTCTGTCTGTCTGGCGAGCGCACGCGCCCTATAGCGGGGAAAAAAAGAAGAAGTACTCCTGGATAAACTGGGAGGTATAGAGCGAGCAGGGAAAGA
>NW_006159856.1:230699-233597 GCF_000334495.1 Tupaia belangeri chinensis | reverse complement strand
AGGTGCCAAGCAAGTATGCGGTGTCAGGTGAACAGGCAGGACCAGGACAGAAACCACACCTAGTTCCGTGTCCTCTAGGAACTATCCATGGCTCTGCTGCTCTGGGTGACTTCCAGGCATTTCCAGCTCTTTGCACCCATGGCTTCAGTAGACCCATAACTCAGAGCAGTCCCTAAAGAAGGATGCAGAAGCCAGATCCATACAGATCCACACAGTCTGGCAAGAAGGGCACAGGGAACCAATGGGGCCTATCTCACCACCCACCCCAGCCAGGGCTCAAGGACCCTCTCTGAAGGTGTGTCCTGGGAGACTGAGGTAGCCCTGGCTATCTGTGAGCTGGGGAGCAACACTCCAGGGAAGGCAGCTAGGCCTGGGAAGCTCCCAGGATGGGCTGGAACAAGGAGCTTGCACCCTAGAAGCCACAGAGGTGTTCTGAGCAACATTGGGCAGGATGTAGCTTGCGTGTTTAAAAAGCCATTCAGAATAGAAGGACCCTGCACTGGAGGAATAAGGTGGCTGGAAAGTTGGGGGTGACATGCAAGGTCTGCCAGAACAGCAGAACCAGTTGGACCCGGTGATGTACCAGGGGCATAGGGGAGGACAGGGTACTGGGAGACACTCAGCTTTTGGGTTCAGCACCTAGGAGGATAGGCTGTTTGCTGCAGTGGGCTTGGAGTGATGAGCAGCTAGTGGTAGAGACACACCTACTTGGGTCAGGGCTGGTCATCTGGTGGGATTTGTGTATTTGCGTGGTGCTGTTATGACCGTCTTCTTTCCACAGACCCTGCTCCTATCTCTACTCTCCCCCACACTCTGTGCCCAGTGCCCAGCATGGCCCTGCCCTCGAAGCCCAGTGGTCATCCTTATTGGACAGGTGGATGATGGGTAGTCACTAGGTTCTGTTCCACTGCTTCCTCCTCTTCCAATGCACTTTTGTCTTTTCAGCGCCACTTACACTGCTCTGGTTAGAAATTAAAGCACGCTCATTCTTCCCAGTGGCCAGTTGAACAGAGGCTGCCTCAGGGTTCCAGGCATCTCAAGGACGATCAGGCCCCAGCAGGCGGGAACTTCGCTTTTGCTTACCGAGGGAGAAGACTCACAATAATATAAATGTGTTATTTGAATTGATTATATTTCAAATTTGAATTGGAAGATTTAAAATTCAAAACAGGAGTAGTAAAATGGTAGCTTTACTTCTGCAATTTGGCCCCCTAGATCCAGCCCCGCTTCCCCAGATCAACCTGTCACTGTTGAACCTCATCGTTCTTTTTTTCAACATGTGATAAAGGATTAGGTCTACTTTTAAAATTTTTTTTCTTTCTTTCTTTTTCTTTTTCTTTTTTTTTTTTTTTTGAGAGATTTTTGCTATAGGGTGCATGCACTTACTGGAAAGACAGAGATAGAAAGTGAGAAATCACCCCCCAGGGGGATGGCCATGCTGCAGTCCCTTCTCCTCCAGTCTCCTCTAGGGATCTTGGGCATGCACGCACACGCACCAGGTGTTTTAAGTCACTGGGTCCAGGACTTGAACTGTGGTTGACTATGTGGGAGTCCAGCAATGTAACCATCATGCAATCTGCTGGACTCAATTTCATTTTCATAACGGAAAGTAGGTATTTGCCACTGTGGGTGCTTCTACACTTTGTGGCACAGGGCTGTTTGCTGTGGAAGCTGGATCTTATACATCTCATGTATTAGCAGGTAGTAGATCTACGAAAGAGTGGCTAACAAGTGCAGTCTCAGGCCTGTGCCCAAACTGGAAGGAACAGAGGTAAGCCTGACCAGAACTTGCAGCTGTGCTGCAGGAACAAGTTGTGTGGGGAAGTTGAATCATGCAGCATTTTCCCCTGTAGCTGTTGAGAACACATCACAATTAGCAAGATGGTTGCTAAATTTATTCTAAGGATGATGACAACCTTGTAGTGATCAAATCTGTGGTCATGCCTGGGAGTCTATCACAGACACAGTAGGAAATGACTAATTTTGAGTACTGCGGTAAATTTGAGGCATTTAATGTTTGCTGGTGGAAATAGGTATGTGTGGACTTATTGAAAAGGTTAGTATTGATATTGGGCTTACAACAGAAGTTAAATCAAGGTGGCTTCATCTCACAAGCATGTGGGGCTTGAACTCATCCTTGACATCATTCTTCAGGAATTCCTAAGTGAGCCTGGGTCTTGAGGGAGAACTAAGGATAGGCTGGCTCTCCCAGTGAACTGGTACACACACCAAAGTGAAATCTGACACACGTTCCCCTCCCTATCCACTCACTATCAATTTCATGCTTGAGAATGACCTCTGCCCTCCACCACCAAAGTAATCACAGGAGGAGGGCAACCCTGATAGTCACTTTGCCTGGAAATCCCAGGTTGGTTTCTGCCTAGCCCTGTATCTGCCACGAACAGGTGTGCAGTCCTCAAACATCCACCTGGGCACTTCCTGGGAACTCCAGTCAGCAACTCCAGGACCAGGGGTTCTCACTGAGGACTCTCATTCCCAGTCCTGACCTCATCTTCCTCTGGTTCTCCAAGTCTCAGGTGACCCTCTGCTGGGTTTCCTTTTTTTTTTTTCTTTCATTTATTTATTTTTACATTTTTCCACAAACATTTACTTTGCATAGCAAAAAATTTTAGCTCATACTCCATAATTCTTGACAGTTTATAAACAACTTTCAAAATTTCAAAATACTGAATTTTAAAGATAATGTTCAAAATATGTCTTATAATTTTGTATAATTTTATAACTCTATAACAACAGAAGCAGTATGGTTTCAAATATATATATATATATATATATATATACGTATACATGTATATATATATACATATATATATGTGTATATATATATACATATATATATGTGTATATATATATATATATATATATATATATATATAT
>NW_006159856.1:197179-226800 GCF_000334495.1 Tupaia belangeri chinensis | reverse complement strand
TTTCTTCCAAGATTTCATGGAATAGATTTTCCATGCTCTTATTAGTTTCTTCATCTTCTGGGATACCAATTATTTGGATGTTAGGACATCTATTGGAATCTAGTAATTCTTTTATGTTATCTTCATGTTTTTTTTGTTATTTTCTCTATCTTTTTGGTGGTTTTCTCTAGGTCAGAAGTTTTATCCTCTACATCAGAGAGTCGACCTTCAGCATGGTCTCATCGATTTTTAATACTTTCGAGAGAGTTTTTGATTTCCTGTATTACAGACTTCACCTCTAATAGTTCCGTCTTATTCTTCCTTAGCATTTCTTCCTTCATATCGTTGAAGGACTTTCTCATCTCCTGTAGCTCATTGTCTCTTTTCTGTTCCAGCTCATAGTATTTGTTCAACATGAATGTTCTAAACTCTATCTCGGACATTTCGGTAACGTCCTCTAGTTTTTCAAGAAAAGGAAGGGAGTTACTGTGTTCCTTTGATGGAGACATATTTCCTGCTTTATTCAGGCCTGAGGTTCTTCTACTTCTAACCATTGGGAGATGTGTTCCCTTTGAAAAACCTTTTACAAGAACATTTCTTCGAATAGGAACAAATGTATTTCCTTTCTGATGTGGAATGGAGGCAGCCCAAGTCTCTCTTCAATTGTGTTTAGTAATGTAATCCAAGAAAAAGTATTCTCTTCAGGTGTACAAAGAAATGTATCTCCTTCTTCGCAGGTGGTTCAGTGAAAGGGAGGATTCCAGAGAGTCTTAAAATGCTAGAATGTTTCAGAATTGTAATTGTAGACCTATCTAGACAGCCAGGGTTGGTGTAGATAAAGGAAGTGAGAACTGAATAAGTCGGAAGAAAATAATACGTAGAATAAAGAAAAAGTCGCGCGCCGCGTGCCAGGGGTCAAAAGATAGGAGTGTGGTGTGGTAGGACTGAAGGCGTTCCTATGTGTTAAACAGAAGAGAGAAATTTACAAATGAAGTGGGTAAGGGGACAGAAAAAGAAGGGGGGAAAAGTGTACCTGGCTGAAAGAGGGGTGTCTGGCTTGGGGGTCCCGGGTCTGAAGATACAGGGGGCAGTCCTCCCTCGAAGTTCCTGGCCCAGGGGTCGAAAGATGGGAGTGTGGTGTGGTAGGACTGAAGGCGTTCCTGGGTGAAAGAGGGGTGTCTGGCTTGGGGGTCCCGGGTCTGAAGCTACGGAGGGCAGTCCTCCCTCGAAATTCCTGGCCCAGGGGTCAAAAGATGGGAGTGCTGGGTTTCCTTTTGATCAGGCTAGCCAACATCAGCTTTCCACTTCACAAAAGAACCCCAGTTGGTAAGAACTGCTGAGTAAGTTGACTTGTTCATGTTGCCCTATTCTACAGAGGGAGGAGTACATCTTCTCCCTTCCCTCCACCACACCCCTAAAGGATAGATCAGGCATTTCAACTGAGTCTTTCAATACTCAGATCCCTTCCCCTATGGTCAATCATAACTGGTCCCACAGATAGGTGATTCCATTCTCTTGGGGCTAATAGAACCGTATCTGGGGGAAAATTCTTGCCAAAGAATAATCTAGAACCCTTCTTGTATGAGGGTGGGATTTCTGAAATGAAAACCATGACATGAACAATATTCTCAAAACTGGGGGAGGGTTTAATTCCTTAAGGATTCTTCCAATTGAAAACTTCGAAAATTAATAAACATTGTCCACATTAGGTTCCTCAATGTCAAGAGTGTGGAGCATCAGAGGCAGGAAGAATGGGACCATGGGATGGGGAAGAAGTGTGTAACTGGCTCACATGTGTAGCAGCAGTCAGGCGACCCAGTGACACCTGGCTAGACACACAGCTTTTGAACCAAGATAAACTCGTACTTACTTCATTTTTCCTTGGATTTCTTGAAGTCCCCTCATATACAGAAAATTAGTGAATACATAGAAGAAACCAAACAATATCACCAACCAATAGGATCTAATTGACATTTATTAAACACTCCACCCAACAACAGAAGAATAATATATTCTTGTGCGTATAGAACAATTACTAAGAGAGACCCATATCCTGGGTCACAAAATAAACCTGAATAAATGAAAAAGAACTGAAATCACCCAGACTATTCTCCAACTACAATAAACTCAAAACAAAAAAACAACATAAAGGTTACAAGAAAATCTTCAAACACATGGAAACAAAGAAAAGACAAAAAGCTTCAAATCAGTAATTGAAATTCATACGTGATAACTTAGGTAAAGAAGAAAGAGTAAAATAAAACCAAAGCAAACAGAAGGAAGGAACTAGTGAAGAAGGAGCAGAAATCAATGAAATTGATAAAAATAAAAATAAGAAAGAATCAATGAAACTACAATCAATAAATTGGCAAACGTTTAGCAAAACTGATAAAGAAGAAAGTGAGAAGACAAGAACGACCAATTTCAGGGATAAAACTGGAGATACCAGCCCAGATTCTGCATACATCAAAAGAATGATAAGAGAATATTCTATATACACAAAGTTGATGCCTTGGGTACAATGGATCAATTTCATGAAAAGCACAAATGACTATGCATATGAAATATATTATTATTTTTATTATTTTTTAAGAGAGATTTTTGTAAGAGGGCATGTGCACTTACCAGAGAGACAGAGAGACAGAGAGACAGAAAGCAAGAAATCATCTCCAAGGAGGAATGGCATGGTGCAATCCTTTCTCCTCCATTCTTCTCTAGGGATTTTGGGCACACATGCACATGTGCCCAGCCTGAGTTTTAAGCCGCCGGGTCTGGGACTCAAACCGTGGTCAACTACATGGGAGTCCAGCAATGTAACCATTATGCCATATGCTGATCCTGATATTTCATTATTTGAATACCCCTATAACTATTTTTTGAGAGGTTTTTGCTATAGGGCGCATGTGCTTGCCAGAAAGACAAAGAGAGACAGAGAGATAGAAAGCAAGAAATCACCCCCCAGGGGATGACCATGCCACAATCCCTTCTCCTCTATTCTCCTCTCAGGATTTTAGGCATGCATGCACATGTGCCCAGCATGAGTTTAAGCCACCGGGTCCGGGACTCGAACTGCGGTTGTCTACATGGGAGTCACACACACACATACATGTATACACATACAAACATATATATATATTGTGCATACACATATACACACATATACATACACACATCTGTCTCTGTTTCACTCAGGGAATAAATAAATTTAAAAATAGAAAATCAATCACTGTAATCCACCATATCAACAGACAAATAAAGAAAACTTTACAAGAGCACTTCAACTGATAAAGAAAAAATGTTCAACAAAATTCAATATTCATTCATGATAAAAACTCAGAAAAAATTTTAAAAAGGTCTAGTATTAACGTCATATTTGATAATGAAAGACTGAATGCTTTTCTGCAAAGATGAGGAACAAACAAAGCAAGGATGTTTCCTCTTATCACTGCTGCTCAAAGTAAGACTGGGAAATCTAGCCAGTGCATAAGACAAGAGAGGGGTGGGGGAGGTATACAGATTGAAAAGGGGTAAGCCAAAATGCCCATTTTTGAAGATAACATGATTGTCTATGTAGAAAATTCCAAAAAAGTACCCAAAAAATCAATGTATCAAAAAAAATCAAACTAATAATTGAGTTTAGCAGTTTTGTAGAATATAAGCACATAAAATCAATTTTATGTCAGGGGCCGGCAGGTGGTGTAGTGGTTAAGGGTGCTGGACTCCCACATGACTGACCGTGGTTCAAGTCCTATACATGGTAGCTTCCTTTCTCACTTTCTCTCTCTCCTCCCCACCTCCTGTCAAACTAAACTAAAATAAATAATAAAGTTAAATAAAATAATTCTTTCTTTTCTTTCTTTCTTTTTTTTTTTTTTTTTGAGAGGCTTTCACTATAGGGCTCATGCGCTCGCCAGAGAGAAAGAGATAGAAAGAGAGAAATCACCCCCCAGGGGGATGGCCACGCCACAATCCCTTCTCCTCCTTCATTCTCCTCTTGGGATCTTGGCCATGCATGCACACGTGCCCGGCGTGAGTTTAAGCTGCCAGGTCCGGGACTTGAACTGCGGTCGACTACATGGGAGTCCAGTGACATAGCCATTACGCTAACTGCTGGTCCCTAAATAAAATAATTCTTAAAAAAATCAATTGTATGTCTATAAACTAGCAATGAACATAGAAACTGAACTAAAGTAAGGCTCTTTATAATAATTAAAACAGTCATACATGTACAAGACTGGTATGATGAAACCTATAAATCATTGTTGAAATAAATTTTTAAAAATATATAAATCAATAGACAGACATACCATGCTCATGGATGGGAAGACTCAAATGGTTAATAAGGCAAGTCCTCCCAGATTGATACACTGGTTTAACATAATTCCTACTGAAATCTTAGCAATTTTTATTTTATGGACATAGACAAGGTTATTCTAAAGTTCGTATGGAAATGCAAAGTAATCAAGACATTTAAAACAATTTTGAGGGGCCAGCAGGTGACATGGTGGTTAAGGGTGCTAGACTTCTACATAGCCAACCATGGTCCGAGTCTTTCTCTCTCTTGCTTTGTCCTCTCTGGTCAAATGAAAAGAAGTAAATAAATAAATAAAAAGTCAAATAAAAGAATTATTTTAAAAAAACAACTTTGAAAAAGAATGAAATGGGAGAACTCAATATATTCCAGTTCAAGACTTAAAAAAAAAAAAATTGTCAGGGAACCAGCAATTAGCGTAATGGCTATGTCGCTGGATTCCCACATAGTCGACCGCGGTTCGCGTCCCGGACCCAGTGGCTTAGAACTCACGCTGGGCGCGTGTGCGTGCGTGCCCAAGATCCCAAGAGGAGAATGGAGGAGAAGGGATTGCAGCGTGACCATCCCGCCTGGGGGGTGATTTCTCACTTTCTGTCTCTATTTCTCTCTCTGTCTGTCTGGAGAGCGCACGTGCCCTATAGCAAAAAAAAAAAAAAAAAAAAACTCTCAAAAAAAAAAATTGCCAGAGGATGTACTTGCTGGAGAGAGACAGAATGAGAGACAGAGAGAAAGTGAGAAAGCACCCCACTCTGTGTAGGGGATGGTTACATTGCAATCCCATCTCCATTTCTTCTTTTTTTTTAGATTCTTCACACACATACACGCGTGCGCCTGGAATGATTTTCAAGGTGCTGGGTTCAGGACTTGAACCACACTCACACAGTCTGGCATGTGAGATGGAGCCATCTTCGCCATGTCACCAGTTGGCCCAAGACATTTTATATAGCTATAGTAATCACAATTGTGTGGCATTCATGGAGGAAAAGACACATTGTTCAATGTTACAGAGTATCCAGAAGTAGACTTATACTAGAATAACCTGTTGATTTTATCTAGCTAGCTAGCTAGCTACGGTTATTCACTGTACATCAATACAGGATACAAAATGAGATTTTTCCATCCAGAATACATTGTATGGAATACATTGCATGTTGGCTCAATCAAGGATATTACCATACACGTTATCATCAATAAATAATTTTCTATTTCTTGTTTCTTACATATTTTGCTTTATTTTTCCTACCTTGATTCGCTACCTCTTTATCTCTCTCTTGCTTTGTCCTCTCTGGTCATATTAAAATAAATAAATAAATAAAAAGTCAAATAAAAGAATTCTTTAAAAAAAAAAACAACTGCCTACTCCTCCCACTTTTCCCACACTGTCTCTGGTATATACAGCTTTCCATACCTTTTCTAATCACATTTTATTCATTCACTAAAGATCTTAATTCATTTAAGACTTTCAATAGCAAGTAAAGGTGATATATACAAATTTATGAACACAAGTCTGACTTTAGGCATAAAACTCAGTGAGTAAAGTGAATATACTATAAAGTAGCACTTCGCTGGGGCTATCTAGCTTACTGCAGTCATTAAATAGGTATTAATAGTATTTTTAATGCAATTTTAATTTTAAAAAGTTTTAGTTTTAATAGATCAAAATGAAGAAATGTTAAGAGAAATTTGCTTAAAACTTAAAGCTAGGAAAAAAGTTAGGAATCAGTTCAAATAGTCGGTAGATAAACCTATCAACAATTCAAGAGAAGACAAAAATCCTTAAATATGGAAATCAAAGCATTGAAGAAAATCAGTAATGTTTTAGTCTGAAGTAAAAAAACTTTCACTAGTTTAGACTCATGAAATTAATCTCTGTTCTATTTTTTTAATTTACATTTTTTAATACATTCAATCACATTATTTAGCTTATAAGGTGATCATTTCAATATGTGAACATTTCTCCCCCGTCGAGTTGATCAAAATAAAACAACACTACTTCCCTGTCTCAACAATGTTGTCTTCGTATCCCACCTCCAAATGTTTTCCCCCAGGTCCCACTCCTCCACCACATCTGGCATTCACATCCACCTCTAGTGTTTGTATATCCTTTAGCTCGTCAGTTTCAGTTATAAGAGTGCAGACATTCAGTATATACTAAGTGGGGACATATAGTGTCTCTCTTTCATAGCCTGGCTTGCTTCACTCAGCAGTAAATTCATATTCTTCCACTTTCTGTCAAAAGCCAGGGTTTTGTTGTTCTTAATGGCTGAATAGTATTCCATAGAGTAATCTCTGTTCTACTGACTTTGCAGCATTACTGTGGTCTGATCTTTCTATTTAAACTCTGGAAGTTAACATTCAACTCCAGACTTGTCCCTACCATTAGGCTGGCCATTCTCTTGGTTGTTTCTTGTACTCTTATTTCTGTATGTCCGACTTTAGTTTTCCTGGATAGCACTTCCTTTAGGACTTCTTGGACAGCTGGTCCAGTGTTGGTAAATTCTTTCAGGTTTTATGTGAAAATGTTTTTCTATTTTTTTCCCATGTGAAAGATAATCTTGCTGAGTATAGTATTGTTGGTTGAAATTGTTTTCCACTTAACATTTTGAATATATTTTCCCATTCTTTCCTTGTTTGCATTGTTTCCGATGAGCAGTCCAACGTTAGCCTTATGAGATAGGCTTTGAAAGTAACTTTATGTTTCTCTCTTGTCAATTTTAGAATCTTGTCTTTGTGGTTTTGTTCAATCTGGCTATGACGTGCCTTGGGGAAGATCTGCTTCAGTCAATTCTATGTGGGGTCCTTTGTATTTCTTGGATCTGGATATTTGTGTGCCTCTCTAGGTTTGGAAAGTTTTCTTCCAGAATTTAATGGGATAGATCATCAATACCCTTATTAGTTTCTTCACCTTCTGGGATACTGAGGATCCGGATATTTGGGTGTTTGATGGTATCTAGTATTATTCATATGTTCTCATTTTGGGGGGTTATTTTGTCAGTCTTTTTGGTGCATTTTTCTAGGTCAGAGGTTCTATCTTCGACATCTGAGATTCGATCTTCTGCATGATCTAATCTGCTTTTGATATTTTCAAGGGAAATTTTGATTTCCTGTATTACAACCTACATCTCTAACAATTCCGTTCAATTCTTTATTATGATGTGTATCTCCTCTTTCAGATGGTGCAAGAACGTCCTCATCTGGAATTTAGTGTCGCTTTTCTCCTGCATCTTCTGAAATTTGTTTCCTCTATTCTCTTGCATCTCTGCTAGCTTTGCCACTATAAACATTTTAAATTCTTTATCTGATATTTTCATGAGTTCCACTGTATTTTCGGTGGAGGAAGAAGAGTTATTCTTTTCCCTTAGAGGAGAGATCTTTTTTTTTTTTCCTTTTTTTGGAGAAGTTTTTGCTATAGAATGCGTGCACTCGCCAGAAAGATAGAGAGAGAGAAAGCGAGAAATCACCCCCCAGGGGTGATGGCCATGCCACAATCCCTTCTCCTCCATTCTCCTCTCGGGATCTTGGGCACACACAGACACGTGTCCAGCGTGAGTTTAAGCCACCGGGTTCGGGACTCAAACCAGGGTTGGCTACATGGGAGTTCAGCGATATAGCCATCACGCTAACTACTGGTCCCGAGGAGAGATATTTTCTAAGTTTATCATATTTCTTGTGTCCCTGTGGTGATTTCTGGTCATCTGATGGATTATACGTTTTTTCCTATTTTTTAGAGGTAAATCTAAGCAATCAGAGGAATGCAGAAGGAGGTGACCTGCAGTCTGTAAACAATATCATTTTTCTCTCTTTGCCCAGCTGATTCAATGAAATTTGAGGATTAATCTGACCCTAAAAGTATTCAGATATTTGGCTACTGAGCACCTAAACCTGTCTAGAAAATCAGTGCATGGAGGATGGGCAGAAAAGTGAGAAAGGTAAAAAGAAAAGGAAAAGGGCCAGCAGGTGGCATGGTGGTTAGAGGTTGGACACTCCCACATGGCCAACCATAGTTCAAGTCCTGGACCTAAGTTAGGAATCAGTTCAAATAGTCGGTAGATAAACCTATCAACAATTCAAGAGAAGACAAAAATCCTTAAATATGGAAATCAAAGCATTGAAGAAAATCAGTAATGTTTTAGTCTGAAGTAAAAAAACTTTCACTAGTTTAGACTCATGAAATTAATCTCTGTTCTATTTTTTTAATTTACATTTTTTAATACATTCAATCACATTATTTAGCTTATAAGGTGATCATTTCAATATGTGAACATTTCTCCCCCGTCGAGTTGATCAAAATAAAACAACACTACTTCCCTGTCTCAACAATGTTGTCTTCGTATCCCACCTCCAAATGTTTTCCCCCAGGTCCCACTCCTCCACCACATCTGGCATTCACATCCACCTCTAGTGTTTGTATATCCTTTAGCTCGTCAGTTTCAGTTATAAGAGTGCAGACATTCAGTATATACTAAGTGGGGACATATAGTGTCTCTCTTTCATAGCCTGGCTTGCTTCACTCAGCAGTAAATTCATATTCTTCCACTTTCTGTCAAAAGCCAGGGTTTTGTTGTTCTTAATGGCTGAATAGTATTCCATAGAGTAATCTCTGTTCTACTGACTTTGCAGCATTACTGTGGTCTGATCTTTCTATTTAAACTCTGGAAGTTAACATTCAACTCCAGACTTGTCCCTACCATTAGGCTGGCCATTCTCTTGGTTGTTTCTTGTACTCTTATTTCTGTATGTCCGACTTTAGTTTTCCTGGATAGCACTTCCTTTAGGACTTCTTGGACAGCTGGTCCAGTGTTGGTAAATTCTTTCAGGTTTTATGTGAAAATGTTTTTCTATTTTTTTCCCATGTGAAAGATAATCTTGCTGAGTATAGTATTGTTGGTTGAAATTGTTTTCCACTTAACATTTTGAATATATTTTCCCATTCTTTCCTTGTTTGCATTGTTTCCGATGAGCAGTCCAACGTTAGCCTTATGAGATAGGCTTTGAAAGTAACTTTATGTTTCTCTCTTGTCAATTTTAGAATCTTGTCTTTGTGGTTTTGTTCAATCTGGCTATGACGTGCCTTGGGGAAGATCTGCTTCAGTCAATTCTATGTGGGGTCCTTTGTATTTCTTGGATCTGGATATTTGTGTGCCTCTCTAGGTTTGGAAAGTTTTCTTCCAGAATTTAATGGGATAGATCATCAATACCCTTATTAGTTTCTTCACCTTCTGGGATACTGAGGATCCGGATATTTGGGTGTTTGATGGTATCTAGTATTATTCATATGTTCTCATTTTGGGGGGTTATTTTGTCAGTCTTTTTGGTGCATTTTTCTAGGTCAGAGGTTCTATCTTCGACATCTGAGATTCGATCTTCTGCATGATCTAATCTGCTTTTGATATTTTCAAGGGAAATTTTGATTTCCTGTATTACAACCTACATCTCTAACAATTCCGTTCAATTCTTTATTATGATGTGTATCTCCTCTTTCAGATGGTGCAAGAACGTCCTCATCTGGAATTTAGTGTCGCTTTTCTCCTGCATCTTCTGAAATTTGTTTCCTCTATTCTCTTGCATCTCTGCTAGCTTTGCCACTATAAACATTTTAAATTCTTTATCTGATATTTTCATGAGTTCCACTGTATTTTCGGTGGAGGAAGAAGAGTTATTCTTTTCCCTTAGAGGAGAGATCTTTTTTTTTTTTCCTTTTTTTGGAGAAGTTTTTGCTATAGAATGCGTGCACTCGCCAGAAAGATAGAGAGAGAGAAAGCGAGAAATCACCCCCCAGGGGTGATGGCCATGCCACAATCCCTTCTCCTCCATTCTCCTCTCGGGATCTTGGGCACACACAGACACGTGTCCAGCGTGAGTTTAAGCCACCGGGTTCGGGACTCAAACCAGGGTTGGCTACATGGGAGTTCAGCGATATAGCCATCACGCTAACTACTGGTCCCGAGGAGAGATATTTTCTAAGTTTATCATATTTCTTGTGTCCCTGTGGTGATTTCTGGTCATCTGATGGATTATACGTTTTTTCCTATTTTTTAGAGGTAAATCTAAGCAATCAGAGGAATGCAGAAGGAGGTGACCTGCAGTCTGTAAACAATATCATTTTTCTCTCTTTGCCCAGCTGATTCAATGAAATTTGAGGATTAATCTGACCCTAAAAGTATTCAGATATTTGGCTACTGAGCACCTAAACCTGTCTAGAAAATCAGTGCATGGAGGATGGGCAGAAAAGTGAGAAAGGTAAAAAGAAAAGGAAAAGGGCCAGCAGGTGGCATGGTGGTTAGAGGTGTTGGATTCCCACATGGCCAACCATGGTTTGAATCCTAGGCCTGGTGGCTTGCTTTCTCACTTTCCCTTTCTCTCTGTCTCTCCCTGGTCAAATTAAAGAAATAATAATAACAAGTGGAATTAAAAAAAAAAGATTGTTTTTAAAAATAATAGAAAAGGAAAAAGAATAGAAAAAATCAAAGAAGAGAAAAAAATAAGACAAGAATAAGAAAAAAAGGGAGAAAAAATTATTTTGTCAAAAAATTACAAATAGAGAGATGGAAAGAGACAGAGAATAAGAAGGGTACTCTAACCTGACTCCTGGCTAGACTGGGGAGCGAGAGGGTGAAGCCTGGGCAGAGGGTCTTTGGTGCTTGAAATCCCTGAATGGGGCCGCTCAGAACTCAGATATAGATGGCTGCTGATTGGCTTGTTCCTGCTCCCTGCTAGACCGGGGAGGCGGGGCAGGAGGAGGAAGTCTGGGCAGAGGGTTTTTGGTGGTCAAAATCCACCTATTGATTTTTTTTTGTTTGTTTTTTTTACAAAAGGTAAAAATCAGTCTAATTGAGAGAGAATAATCTTTTCTACAAATGGAGCGGGAACAATTGGACATTTATAGGTAAAAATAAAAATCAAAGTCAAAACAAAATGAACAAAAATACCTCGATCTAAATATCATCTCCTGACCAAAAATTAGGTACAGCACAGATTTAAAATGTTTGCTATAATAGGCTATCAAAGTAAAAAAACTTGCTCTGTTAAATATCTAGCTCAAAGAAAAGAAGGACAAGCCATATATGATAGGAGAATATATTTGCGAACCACCTATCTGTCAAAGGTCTTATTTTTATTGATAGAATATATAAAGATTCTTAAAACTTAAGAGCAAAAAAAAATTAAAACTCATCTAAGTAGACAAATCTTTAAAATAAATAAATAAAAATAAAAAATAAACATTAAAAAAAAAAAAATCTTCTAAGTAGATAATGGACAAAAGACATGGAGACATTTAACCAAACCTGAAAAAATACAGATGGGCAACAAGCACATTAGCCGTTGGGGAAATGCAAATGAGAACCTGAACGAGATAGCATTACCTACCTATTAGGACAGAACAGTCAAAAATACTGACACCACCAAATGTTGGCAAGAATGCAGATGGCTCATACATTTAGCATGTGAAATGATACAGCCACTTGGTAGACAGTTTGCTAGCTGCTTAAAAAGCTCGAAAAACTAAAAAGCATCTTAGAAGCTAGTTGTTTTATATAGTGTGATTTCTTTGCATTTCCATACAATCCAGCAATCATCCTGCTGTACTGATAGCTGATACCTTTTGTTCACTTAAAAACCTGTGTATTGGAGCCGGCAAGTGGCATGGTGGTTAAGGCAGCTGGACTCTCACATGGCTGACCGTGGTTTGAGTCCTGGACCTGAACTCAAACCTTGCTTTCTTTCTCACTTCCCTTCTCTCTGTCTCTCTCTGGTCAGCTTCAAAAAAATGAAATAAAATAAAATAAAGAGAATCTATACAACTAAGTAAAATAATTATATATATATGATATATATATATATATCATATATATATATGTAAACCCTGTGCATAAATGTTCACAACAGGTTTAGTTGAAATATTGAAAACCAAAATCAATAAGGGAAAAAAAAATAGAACAGTCAAAATGTCCATCAGAAGGTAAATGGATGAGCAAATAGTTGGACTCTCGATCCACAGAGCAACAGCCCGGGGGTCCAAATGTGAGAAATGGACATATCACACACAGGGTCCACCCTACTGTAGACCTTCACCCCGTGCTGCCCTCAAGCTGTACCTCCTCCTAGTCCTTACCTTCCTCATACCACTGATCACCACCCACTACTGGTACTTTATCACTGGGTATGTATCCCACACTAACGCTAAGCAACATCATGCCTACGCATCTCCCCTGTAGGTCTTTGTTCCTTGGACTTACCCACCTCCCCTCTTGCTCCTTCCAGCAGCCCTTGACAAGCTCAGACCTTGTCCAACCACCCCTCTTGTTCAAGTTCACTTGTTTCTCTGGAAGATGTTATCTTTCTCAAACCCAGCTTCTCTCTGACTACCTAACTCATGTGGTTTTGAGGACTGCTTCTGAGACCCAGCTCCAGGCTCTCTGCCTACACCCAGGTAGGCCTCTGAGCTGTAGCAGTCTGGGGACTCAGTGGTCCTCGTGGAGCTCCATAGGCATGCCCATTCCCAGTTTCATCAGAAACCTTCTCCTCCCTGAATCTTAGGCATAACCATGATCCAGGGGAAGTATAATACAAGCCCCAAACCTCAGCATCTTTTTCGACTCCCTTCACTCCCCAGCCTCCAATTCATCACCAGTTCTCAGCTCTACCTCTTGAAGGCAGCCAGTTCCCTGCATGATCATGGGCACTATGGAGCCCAGTCTCCCTGCTACTTTCCTTACTCCTTCCATCTACCCTTCCAGAGCAGCCAGAGTGACCCTTGTGAAGACAAGACCTAAGGTTTTTCTACAAATCCATCAATACCGCCTAAGAACACAGACAACCATCCTTGCCATCTCTTTCTCTGCTTGCCCAATTCACCCACCCCACTTCACCGAGACCCAGGGTGTGATTTCCAGGGGGCACTTCTGGCATTTCTTAACCCCAGTCTCATCCTTCACATCTGCTGAGTGAAGACCCAAGTCACACAGGACCCAGCATTGTAAAGCAACTGCACTGGGGCTCAGCAGGGAGTGCAGAGGCCCTGAGGGGGATGTGGGATCTATAGAATAGGGGTTTTGAGCTGTAACCTCTAGGTCAAAATTCTGCTACAAACTGTGAGTTTGGGGGCAAGAAATGGTTTCTTTAGAAGTACCTATGCACTGAAACTTTTAGATCCTCTTCGATCTTAATAGATCCCAGGTCACAGGTCTGTTCTGAGTTTTGAATGAGTCAATCTACGTAAGAGTGTTTAGGATAATGACAGGCACAGATTGAATGAGTCAATAACTGTGACGCATTTAGGTCAGCATGTTTGCGCTCAGTATCGGCCCTCTGTAGTTTACCAGTGAGCCACATTCACCTGCCTACCACACTGTCTTGAAGGTCAAATTAAACAACTGCCTGTTGAGACCCATTCAGCCAGGAAACAAGACAGCTCAGACTTGATTCCCCTTAGGCTACTGGACACAGTCTAGGGATGTTTATTTCACACTATACATCAGAATCACCCAAGAATACATTTTTATTGCAAAAAAAAAATTTTTTTTTGGAGAGGTTTTTGCTATAGGGAACATGTGCTCACCAGAAAGACAGAGACAGAGAGAAAGAAAGCGAGAAATCACCCCCCAGGGGGGATAACCACGCTGCAATCCCTTCTCCTCCAATCTCCTCTTGGGATCTTGGGCACACACGCACACGCGCCCGTTGTGAGTTTAAGCCACTGGGTCCGGGACTCCAACCACAGTCAACTACATGGGAGTCCAGCGACATAGCCATTACGCTAACTGCTGGCCCCTATTCTAAAAATTTTTTAAACTGTTCTAGGGTGAGACCAGCAGATGATGTAATGGTTACGTCAATGGACTCGCACGTAGTTGACTGTGGTTTGAGTCTCAGACCCAGTGACTTAAAACTCATGCCAGATATGTGTGCATGCGTGCCCAAAATCCTGAGAGGAGAATGAAGGAGAAGGGGTTGTGGCGTGGCCACCGCCGCCAGGGGGTTGATTTCTCACTTTCTGTCTCTCTGTTTCTCCAGCAAGTGCACACACCCTGTAGTAAAAATCTCTCTCTCTCAAAAAAAAAAAAAAAAAAAACACTAAAACTTTTCTAGGGTTCCCGTTTTCCATCCTCAGATCTTGAAATATGTCTGTAAGGCATTTGTTCTTTGAAAAAGAATCATTCAGTTAACAAAATATACTATTTCACTTCATAATTGTATGAGCCAACAAAAACAGGGTCACATTAGGACCCAACAAAGTCAATTCTGACACCCTAATATGAACATGTTTGCTCACTTGTGGCAGTTAAAGCTAAATCTTAAAGTCTGCCTGCCCCAGTACGTGCTCAGGTGTGGGGATAATGCATTTTCTCGGTGTCCATCTAGGGCAGAGCTGATTTCTTAGTGTAGGGACCAGCATGCAGTTAAATTCACATGGCCTCTGGTCACTCCCAGCATATAAGCCATGGAGCAATTTTGAGCTGATCCCTAATCCCTGGGACTAAGGGTTGTCCATCCCCAAGGCTTCTTCACGAGAAGGAGAGCGCTTGGGCATGGTATCAACCCTTCCCCTGGAGCCAATAACAGAATTAACTTCTTATTTAAGACAAAGCCTTTCAGAGAGTTAAGAGCACAGAATTTTATTGTCTGTCTATCTTTCCTTGCCTATTAACTTTTGGGATTCTGGCTAGACCCTAATCTTGCCAAAGGTGTGTTTTTTGTTTGTTTGTTTGTTTGTTTTGGTGGGGGGCACTTTCGAAGGTCCCTTTTCATTACTTCTATATTTTCTCCTTCTTATCTTTCCCCTTGTCCCTTTTAATTCCATTCAACTTTGATTTTCTGGTGGTAGGTCCTTTAAAATTTTCTTAGATTTACAATTATTGCTGCCATTCTGGCAAGTACAATTAAATCACCATTTAATGGGATCCTGTTCCACAACTGAGTCCCACAGTCAGAGCAGCCAACTGCTATTCCCGCTCGGGGTGTTTTCTTAACCTAGGAGGTATATTTGACTAGCTCGACAGCCATGTGATCTCTCCATTGCTTTCCGATGGGTAAGTATTCCTGCCAGGCATTGCTAGACTTTCTATTAATATTAGCTTGGGTTTTAGTCTGGATGAGAAGAGCTTGTAGTTCTTCATCTTTGAAGGAAAAAAAAAAAAACAACTACTTGTCATCAGACAAATCATTATTTCATGGATCCTGGCACCTGGGATTCATTCTTCCCAAGAAATGATAGTGTGCATCTTACCAGATGACAAGCTGTTCCTGCGTCTTAGCTACTGTGTAAGCCATTTCCTCTATGTGCTTCCCCGTTCTTTCAACTTTCTGAATAAAAGCTCTGAATTAGACAAACAGGTGGCTCATATATCTTTTTCTCTTCTTCTCCTTCTTCTCCTTCCTTTTTAGTTTGCCAGAGGGTGTGTGTGCTTTCAGGAGAGAGAGAGGGAAAGTAAGAAAGCACACCCCCACCACCATGGAGGATGGTCATGCCCCAATCTCCCTCCTCCACCATTTCTCCTTTCAGGATTTTGGGCACATATGCACACGTGCCTGGTGTGTTCCTCCAGCTGTGTTCCTCCAGCTGCTGGATCCAGGACTCAGCTGCATAGTCGGCCATGTGGGATCCAGCCAGCTTAACTGCCTTGCCACTAGCTGGTTTTCATATAGCTTTTTCTAAGGTGGGAACTTCTTTAATTCTTTCCATTTCTGCCTGGCTTGTCATTCCCTCTCTGTACTCATTTATATAGCGCATAATAGTGGCTATGCTGCTGCAGCTAGCCTGCTTGCTTCCTTTAATCCACTTTCCTTACTGCTTCAGTATAAACCACTAAAAGTTCATGGGGCATTTTGGAGGCTTTTCCAAATGCATGCACTGGCCTGAAGTGTTCAAAGAACCTAGACAAGCCTTCTCATATGGAAGCAGCTGGCCAGCCCAGGATTTCCTCAGATATGCTAACTTACTGGACTGTTTCCATGATCTCTGGCTTTTTCCCTGACGTACCTCTGGGGCATACCTCCTTGGGCCTCCTGACTGTGAACCTTCAGCACTCCCTACGGCCTGATTATTGTGGGCCTTTGGCATGCTACGGCAGCCCACCTGTCACTGCCACAGCTCTAAGACATTCCTTACTTACATCTGTTTCATGTTTTGTCTCCTGGCTGGCTCATCAGTTGTTTGAAGGTAAGACCAAAAATGAGAACAAGACAACAGCAAGAGAGCACTGAGCAGGAGCTTATTACAGGGCAAACCCGCATGTGGGGAAAAGCTGGGTGGAGATGACCCCAAGACACTTGTAGCTTCAACCCCCGAGCTTGCTCTGCTGTACTTGGTATACCATCTTCCACTGCTGCTCTGAAGCCACCCCTGCCCCAAAGCAAGCCACGACTTCTAAAAGGATTTCAAAAAAGACTACATCTAGGCTGGGAATATGTGCACCCTGAGGTCCCCCAACAATGGCCAGCCGAATCAGGCAGGGAATGATTGTTATACAGTGTGGATTGGAGAAGTGGAGGGCAAAAAAATGTTGTCAGTCTTTAAGAAATAGGACCAGAGGCCAGGCAGTAGCATGTTGGTCAAGGTGTTGGACTCCCACATGGCCGACTGTGATTTGGGACCCAGACATGGTGGATTGCTTTCTCACTTTCTCTATCTGTCTGATGACTATAGCAAATTAAAATAATGATGATAATAATAATAGTAACAAATTAAATTAAATTTAACATAGGGCCGGGCAGGCATACTCCTACAAAAACTCACATATACACCATGAAGTTCAAGGCTGCCTCTCTTCCAGGAGGAGACTCATCATCTGGTTCAGCTGCCCTGCTATGATCTCTTGGGCATGGGCATGTGTAGGGGTCCCACTCTCTTCATGTGGTGAAGATGTGAACTGGGAGGTAGAAGCTTCCAGATTTCCCTGAACTTTACTGAACAAGTGCTCCAGCTCACAGAGCTCTTCCTGGGGTTCACACCATCACACCACCTCCTGCTTCCGCCACCTCCTCCAATCCCCAGTACTTCTCCTTGACCTGCTGGAGATCAGCCAAGAACGTCTCTGAGTTCCACATAGTCATGCTAAGGGCCTAGACTTCTTCCAGAATCTGTCCATAATTCCTCCTGTCACATCATATTATGTCCAGAGATCCAGCTCTCCAGCATCTTCTTCAAACTCAATCTTTCCTGAGACCTCAAGTTAAGCAGATTTTTCGACTTTTGATTTTCCTCTTCAAACATTCTGGGCAAATCCTTCAGGTCTGAAGAGAGAGCTTTGTTACTTTCCCTGGTTGTGTGAATAGCTACTTTTATGATCTTAAGCTTTTCATCAAATTCAGACAAAATCTTATCTGTTTTATTCCTTTGGACAACTCTGCCCACTTCGGGTCATTATCTTCTTTTTTTGAGAAAGAGATTTTTGCTATAGAGTGTATGTGCTCACCAGAGAGACAAGAGACAGAGAGAGAGAAAGTAAGAAATCAACCCAAGGGGTGGGGGGATGGCCATACCACAATCCTTTCTCTTCTATTCTCCTCTCAGGATTCTGAGGACGCAAGCACATGTGCCTGGTGTGAGTTTCAAGTCGCCAGGTCTCAGACTTGAACCCCACTCAGCCATGTGGGGTTCAGCATCTTAACCACTACACCATCTGCTGGCCCCATTGTCTTCTCTATGGGCAAACATTCTCTTTCAAAAAGACAGAGAACTATAGAGGAGCAAGGCTCCCCGAATGACCTGCTACCAGGACTGGTCTCAGGCCAAAAGTCTTCAGGCCACGTTCTCACCAGCAACCCAGCAAAGTGGGCCAGTGGGGAACTGCACTCCGAATACTAGGAGGATCTCGACACCGCACTGTAAACTACCGATACTCCCGAGCTTCCTGGTACAGAGGCAGCCACCTTCTCCCCCACAAAGGGCTTGGACAGAGGGTCCTCAGACAGACGAGCTTCCCTGGAAAAAGATCTCTTACTCTGGGTGGGTAGTTGTCCTTGCTGAGATGAAGTCCAAGGCGAAGACATTGAATTCAGAGTCTGCAGCTGGGTAGGGCTTGAGACGATGCACCACGTGCGGAAAGGTGGAAGCGAACATGAATGAGGGTGTACAGCACAGCTGGAGTGAGAGACCAGGGTCAGAGCGAGAGGGTGTGATCGAGACCTGGTGAGTGTGTACAATACAGCTGGAGTGAGAGGCCGGGGTCAGAGCGAGAGGGTGTGATCGAGACCTGGAGAGCAGTACGAGGACCTGCACCTCTCTTCTTGGTGCTGTGCAGGTAACCTGGCTTTTATAAGCTCCGGATTCGAGGTACAATGTCATACTGGTGACTTCGCAGTTGCATCCACTGGCCAACCACCAGGCTGCTCCCGCCTCACTGCTCGCCTGGCCAATTACCAGGTAACTTCCACCTTGATTGGCTCACCTGGCCAATCACCAGGCGACTCCTACCTTAGCCCTTCTGACGTCACCTCTGGTCTCCAGGGGGCTGTCCCTCGGTTGTCTCTGGTTCTTGGGACAATCAGGTATAGGGTCATGTAATGCCTAGGAGGAGCATAGAGGAGACACATGAGACGGCCTCAGCCTGACATGCAAGGCCTACTCCCTTGGTCTCGTTTCCAGGAGTCTATGGCACATGGGGCTACAGGGACCGACTCCTAAATCACATGGTGTAGGTTGCCTCACTCCTCAATGAAGCTCTGCCCCGGAGTTTTCGCTGTGACCCTAGGAGAGTCTGTGAGCCTGATGCTACAGATCTTTTTTTTTTTTTTTTTTTGCTGCTGCTGCAGCATTTGAGGTCTGACTTCTGGTTCTGAGAACTGGGGAATCTAATGAAAAGGAAGACAGAGAGGAGGATGCATGGCCTGTAACCAACTTGGGGCCAGGACAGGAGAGACCAGACGCGAGAGGAAGCACAGCCTCACCAAGGGTCCAGGGCAACAGGGGGAATGAGAGGCCTACCGGAGAACATGGAAACAGCCAGTTCCTAAATACCCATCACTTATCCTATCTCATTGTCTATTCCTTGCCCATCACTGCAATCATCAGTCAAGACTTTAGCCTGCTTGCTGCCAAAGCCACTATATTCCTGTCTTCATTTTTCATAACTTTCACATTGACAAGATAATCCATTCTGGACCTGAACTTTCAGTCCTTGATCTCCTTGCCTCCTGCTGCAAATGTTGGTATATTTCCATCCTACTTCTGCAGGGCATAATGCTACTAGTATAGAAACAAATTGTTTCACTCTCCTGATGCAATGGGCTCAGCGATATTAAGTCCATCTCCAGGGAATGAATCACAACTGGAGGAAAACAATCATGATCTTTCCGTTCCTTTTTGCTAGGATTGGTAGGGGTGAGGGGGTCATTCTACCCAGTTCTGGCCAATAGAATTTGAGAGGATGAATACTGTAAGAGGCAGATGGTACCTGGGTGAGTTTTATCACTTTAACTAAAGAAAGGCAGATGGTAAGAATCAGACATCACATTTGCCCTTGATCTCGCAGGATGAATAGGTGGTATTAGTAGCTGTGGCAAACAAAGTGAGACCATGAGAAAGAGGAAGGAAAATCCCAGGGAAACTGTGTAAAGACCTGAACTGGCTGCTAGGCATTGTCAAATCTCCATATTATCTCAATCCTCTTCATCCTCCCAAGAACCCATGGAGAAGATGATCAGAATCCCCATTTGTCTATCAACTCGCTTCATCCTCCAACTACACAAGAAGAAGGCTCGTACTAATCTCTTTATCAACCCTCTTTATCCTTGCAACAGCCCATATGAAAGATATGTCATAATCTCCATTTTCCATCCAAATTCCAAAGCAATTTGTCCTCTCCACTACCCATGAGGAAGGTATTGTCATAATTTCCATTTTTTAAACACACATATCTTGTAAATTTAGTATTTATTTTTTAACTTACTATTTTTAAATTTTCTATAGGGTTCATGTGTTCACCCGAGAGAGACAGAGGGGGGATGTGAGAAAGCACCCCTAGGAGGATGATCACACTGTAAGCCCTTCTCCTCCATTCTCCTCTTGGGATTTTGGGTATTCACGCACACGCATCCAGAGGTTTTGTTTTGTTTTGTTTTGTTTTGAGAGGTTTTTGCTATAGGGTGCATGTGCTCGCCAGCCAGACAGAGAAAGACAGAGATAGAAAGCTAGAAATCACCCCCCAGAGAGGATGGCCACACCGCAATCCCTTCTCCTCCATTTTCCTCTTGGGATCTTGGGCACGCACACACACGCGCCCGGCATGAATTTAAGCCACTGGGTCCGGGACTCGAACTGCAGTCGACTACATGGGAGTCCAGCAACAAAGTCATTACGCTAACTGCTGGTCCCTCCAGAGTATTTTTCAAGCCACTGGGTCTAGGACTTGAATTGCACAGTCAGTCATGTGACACCCAGCCAGCTGGCCACCATAATCTCCATTTTCCATGAAGCTACTTGACTTTACCAATAACCACGAGAAGGATATCATTATCTTAACCCACTTCAACTTCCCCATTACACAAAGGGAAAACATGCCATAGTTTCCATTTCTTATCAACCCACTTTACTATTTTAAACACCCATAGGGGATATCTTGCCAATATCCATTTCCCATCAACTTATTTGTCTCTCAAAGGTTCATATTTTGGAATTTTGTCCTTGCTGTAATGACACTGGGAAATGGTGAGAACTTTAAGAAGAGAGGCCTAGTGGTCAATGTTTGGATTGTAGAGGCATGACCGTTTGGATGGATTAATGCTGTCTCATGAGAAAGAGAGAGTTCTAGTTCTTGTGGTAGACAGTTATTTCCATAAGACTGGGTTGTTATAAAAGAAAAATGGCAACCCAGATCTCTCTCTCTCTCTCTCTCAATGTACCTGTCATCCTCTCTGCTTCTGTCAGCCATGTTGACACAGCACCAGAGTCCAGCCCAATGGACTTTCCAACTTTTGAACTTTTCGGCCACTAGAATCGTAAGCCAAATAAACCTTTATTCTTTATAAATCACCTTATTTATGTTATCAACACAACAATTTACCCTCCCAACTTTCCAAGGAGACAGCACTGTTAAAATCTCATTATCCTACCAATCTTATTCAACCTGTCAACCACACACAGGGAAAATATATCATAATTTCAATACATCAACCCATTTCTTCCAAAAATTCACAGAGAAGGGCCATCAGAATCTCAACATTACACTAACTTATTTTGCTCTTTCCCATTACAATAGGGAGCTACTGTAATATTCTAATTTTCCCTCAACCAACTTGACTCTCTAAATAATCCATGGGGAAGACATTATCATAATCTTAATCTTCCATTAACTGATTTCACCCTCCCAACCACCCATAAGGGAAACATATCTAATCTTAGTTTTAAAAAATGTTGTGTTGGGCTAGCTCCATGGCCTAGGGGTAAAGGGAGCTGGATACTACATGGCCAACTGTGGTCTGAATTCAGACCCTGGGGGCTTGAAAAACATGCTGGGTGCATGTGCTTAGATGCCCACAAATCCTGACAACATGGAGAAATGGAGAAGAGATTGTGGCATGACTATGCACCACTGGGGGTTCTTTTTCTCCCTTCTTTCCCCTTCACATGAGCCCAATGGCATTAAAAAAAGTAATACAAATTTAGAAACTAAAAGAAGAAATACAATCTGTTAACCAAGAAATCCTATATCCAGCAAAACTGTCTTTCAAAAGAGTAGGAGAAATTAAAGTATTAAACAATGGCTGAGAGAATTTGTTACCATAAGACCTGCCCTACAAGCAATGTTCAAGAGAGTCCTGGAGAATGAAACTGAAGTAAGTCAAATAAAGATGTTACGATATCAATAAAGGTAAATACATGGGTAATTATAGAAGTTTATATTACTGTTTAACAGTGGTTCATAACTCTACTTTTTGTTTCCTACAAAATTTAACAGACTTAATATAATTTAAAAATTACTATTCTGAAAACTAGTTATAAAACTAATTATTTTATTTCTGTTTTGAAATTCCACATTTTATTTCCTATGTAATTTAAGAGACATTTTTAAAAATTCTAGGGGGTCAACTGGCGGTGTGGTGGTTAAGGCAGCTCAATCCCACCTGATCGACTGCAGCATTTGAATCATAGACCCAGCAGCTTGGAAAACAAGTGTGTGTGTGTATGTGCCTGTCCAAAATCCCAAGCGGAGAATGGAGAAGAAGGGACTATGGCATGGTCACCTCCCCTTGGAGAATGTTTTCTCACCCCCACCCCCCTTTTCTGGCAAGCTCTATAGGGAAAAAAAAAAGAGATTAAAAAAAGAAATTATAAGTTTATGTTTTAGGGCTTAAAATGTACAAAGATGTGATTTCATGAATTAAAAATGGAATGGGAGGGGACCAGCAGATGGCGTAGCAACTGTGTTGCTGGACTTCCACATGGCCGACCACATTTTTTATGTGTGTGTGGTTTTATTTATTTATTTGTTTATTTATTTACAGTCATTCACTGTATATCAATACAGTATACAAAATGAGATTTTCCATCCAGAATACATTGTACATTGGCTCAATCAAGAATATTACCATACGTGCTATCATCAAGAAATAATTTTCTATTTCTTGTTTCTTATATATTTTGTTTCCCCCACTGACTCCCTACCTCTCACCCTCTGCCAATTCCCCTTCTCTCACACTGTCTCTGGCATGTAAAGTCGTTTTCCATGCCTTTTCCTCCCTACATTCTATTGATTCACTAAATATCTTAATTAATTAAAAAACTTTCAATAGCAAGCACAGCTGATATACACATACTTATGAACACAAGTCTGAGTTTAGATATAAACCTCAGTGAGTAAAGTGGACATACTATAAAGTAGCACCTCGCTGAGGCTATCTAGCTTACTGCAGTCATCAAATAGGTATTAACAGGTATTTTAAATGTGTTTTTTAATTTCGAAAAAGTTTTAGTTTTAATAGATAAAAATTTAAAAAATGTTAAGAGAAATTTGCTTAAAACTTAAAGCCAGGAAAAAGGTTAGGATTCAGTTCAAATAGTAAGTAGATGAACCTATCAACAGTTCAAAAGAAGACAAAAATCCTTCAATATGGAAATCAAAGCATCACAGAAAATTAGTAATGTTTTAGTCTAAAATTAAAAAAAAATCTATTTCACTAGTTCAGACTCATAATCTCTCTTCTATTGAATTTGCAGTGTTGCTGTGGTCTGATCTTTCCACTTAAACTCTGGAAGTTAGCATTCAGCCCTGGACTTGTCCCTACCATTAGGCTGGCCTTTCTCTTGGTTGTTTCTTGTACTGTTATTCCTGTGTGTTCGACTTTAGTTTTCCTGGTATAGCACTCCCCTCAGCACTTCTTGGAGAGCTGGTCTGGTGTTGGTAAATTCTTTCAGGTTTTGTTTACCTGAGAATGTTTGTGTGTGTGTTTCTCATATGAAAGATTATCTTGTTGGGTATAGTATTCTTGGTTGAAATTATTTTTCACTTAACACTTTGAATATATTTTCTCATTCTTTCCTTGCTTGCATTGTTTCTGATGAGAGGTCCAATGTTAGACTTAAGGGATATCCTTTGAAAGTAATGATGCTTCTCTCTTGCCAAATTCAGTATCTTGTCTGACTGGTTTTGGTCAATCTGGCTATGATGTGCCTAGGGGAAGTTCTGCTTGAGTTGATTCTATGTGGTATCCTTTGTATTTCTTGGGTCTGGATATTTGAGTGCCTCTCGAGGTTTAAGTTTTCTTCTAGGATTTCATGGAATAGATTATCAATGCCCTTATTAGTTTCTTCACCTTCTGCGATACCAATGATCCAGATGTTTGGGCGTTGAATGGTATCTAGTATTATTCATGCGCTATTCTCATTTTTGGGGGGTTAGTCTTTTTGGCGATTTTTTTCAGTCTTTTTGGTGAATTTTTCTAGGTCAGAGGTTCTATCTTCTACATCTGAGATTTGATCATCTGCATGATCTAATCTGCTTCTGATATTTTCAACGGAAGTTTTGATTTCCTGTATTATAGATTTCATCTCTAACGATTCCATTTGATTGTTTTTTTTTATGATGTGTATCTCCTCTTTCAGTTCGTGCAAGAACTTCCTCATCTCCTGGAATTCGGCGTTGCTTTTCTCCTTCATCTTCTGGAGTTCATTATCTCTAGCCTCTTGCATCTCTGTTAGCTTTGTCAGTCTGGATATTTTAAATTCTTTATCTGACACTTCCATGAATTCCCTTGTATTCTCTGTGGAGGAAGAAGAGTTATTCTTTTGCCTTAGAGGAGAGATGTTTTCTTGTTTTCTCATATTTCTTGTGCCTCTGTGGTGGTTTCTGGTCATCTGATAGATTATAATTTTTTTCCTATTTTAGGGAGTTAAATCTGAGCATTCAGAGGAACTCAGGAGGAGGTGACCTACAGTCTGCAAACAGTATTGTTTTTCTCCCTTTGCCCAGCTGATTCAATGAAAACTGAGGATTAATCTGATCCTAAAAGTATTCAGATATTTGGCTTCTGAGCACCTAGACCTGTCTAGAAAATCAGTGTGTGGAAAAGTGAGAAGAAAAGTGAGAAAGGTAAAAAGAAAACCAAAGAAGAGGGGGGGGAAGACAAAAACAATAAAGTGAGAAGAAAAAATTTTTTTGTCAAAAAAGAAAACCGCATAGCCCGCTAGTAAATGGGGTCTCTCAAGAACTCAAATATAGAGGGCTGCTGATCGGCTTATCCTATGGGGGCAAGGGAGAAGGTAAGAATTAGAAAGACAAAAGAGCAGCAGAGAGCTATGTTTAAAATTTTTTGTTAACTGGAGAGCAGGAGGGTGGAATCTGGGCAGAGGATCTTCAGTGGTTGAAATCCACCAACCACAGTTTGAGTGTAGGACCCAGTGGCTTCAAAATCACACGAGACGCCTGTCCATGCATGCCCCAAATGGCAGGAGAATGGAGGACAAGGGGCTGTGGGGTGGCCATCCCCCAGGGAGTGATTTCTCACTTTCCCTTTCACTCTCTGTCTCCCTTCACTATCTCTCTCAGGCGAGCACAGGCGCCCTAAGGCAAAAACCTACACACACACACACACACATTAAAAAAAAGTGTAATGGGGAAGGACAAAGTGGTAAAGAAGCAGTTTGTGTATGTTATTTAAGTTAAGTTGGTTTAAAAACAGGTTTTTGAGGGGACTAGCAGATGGTGTAATGGATACATTGCTGGATTCCTATGCAGTCAACCATGGTTCAAATCCTGGTATGAGTAACTTGAAACTCACACCAGGCTCATGTGCATGTATGACCAAAATCCCAAGAGAATACTGGATGAGAAGGGATTGTGGCATGGCCCTCCCCGCAAAGGTGATTTCTCACTTTCTGTCTCTCTGTCTCTTATAAATAAATAAATAACACATGCTAGAGGGTGCATGTGCTCACTAGAGAAAGACAGAGATAGAAGAGGGAGAAGTTACTCCCAAATGGGGAATAGCCATGCCTCCATCACTTCTCTATTTTTCCATCTTGTCAGGATTTGGGGCATGCATACACACACACCTGGCATGTTTTCTAAGCTGGGATTTGAACCATATAGTCAATCATGTGGGATCTGATTCCCCAAATAACCAAGTCACAGGGCAGGCCCAAGCTGGTATAAAAAAATATTTTAAAACTTTAATAGGATAACATTAAAGTATTTTAAATGTACAAAGTACTTAGTACAAGTTCTAAGCATATCTCTTACTAATTCTAATTTATACCAAGCCAGGATGAACTTAAATTAGTGTTAGGATTTTTTTAAACATAATCCCCAAGGTAACTACATGTACAAAAAATAGCTAAAGAATATAACAAAAAGAAATGAGAAAGGACCTGGTTGTTAAGGAAGTTGGATCCCACATGGTTGACTACTATGATTTGAGTCCTGGCCCTGGCAGTTTGAGAAATACGCTGGGGACATATGCATGCATGCCCAGAATTCTGACAGGATGGAGAAATGAAGGGGAAGAGATTATGGGTGACCACGCACCACTACAGGTTGCTGTCTCCCTTCTCTCTGTCTCATTGTGTCTCTTTGACAAATGTGCATGCCCTCTGGCAAATTTAAAGAGAGTGCGAGAGAAAGAAAGCAAACATTTGAATTTCATTTGAATCCAAACAAACTAAATACAAAAGATAATAATGCAAGGCATGAGAGGGAAAATATCTATAAGGTATATGGAAAACAAGTAGCAGAATAACAGAAGTAAATCCTTTTTAATCAGTAATTGCCCTAAATTTAATATACTAAACCCTACAAGCAAAATGCAGAGATCGACAGAATAAATGAAAACTCACAATCCAACTATAAATTGTCTACAGAGACTCTCTTAGATACACCTACACAAATATATTGAAAGGCTGAAAAAGATATTTCACACAATTAGTAACCAAACGAGAACAGCGTGGCTACATTAGTATCAGACAAAACCAGACTAAATAAATTTATAAAAGCTTAAAGGAAGGACATAATATATTAATAAAATGTTTAGTACAAGAAAAAGGTATTGGGACCAGCAGTTAGCGTAATGGCTATGTCTCTGGACTCCCATGTAGTCGACCGCGGTACGTGTCCCGGACCCGGTGGCTTAAGATTCACGCCTGGCGCGTGCGCGTGTGTGCCCAAGATCCCGAGAGGAGAAGGGATTGCGGCGTGACCATCCCCCCTGGGGGATGATTTCTCGCTATCTGTCTCTCTGTCTCTCTCTCTCTGTCTGGCGAGCGCACGCGCCCTATAGCAAAAACCTCTCCAAAAAAAAAAAAAAAAGAACAAAAAAAGGTATTAAAAATTATAAATATTTACCCACCTAATAACAGACCCTCATAATATATAAAGCAAAAACTGACAGAACTAATAGGAGAAATAGTTCTACAATAGAGGTTGGTGATTTCAATATCACACTCAAAGACTACAATAACCTTACGTAAGGTAAGTAAAGAAATAGAAAACTGAAACACAGTAACCAACTAGATCTGACAGACTACAGAACTCACCACCCAACAACAATAGCGTACACATTCTTCTCAAGTGCACATGGGATAGTTCCCAGGATAGACCATAAGTTAGGCCACAAATTAAATCTCAATAGATTTTAAAAGGTACTAAGCATACAAACTATCTTCTCTGACCACAACATAATAAAGTCAGGAATCAGTAACAGAAGTAAAACTAGAAATTCACAGATTTGTGGAAATTAAATACCATAAACAACCAATAGATCAGAGAAGAAATCACAAAAGAAATAAGTAAAATATTTAGACATAAATGAAAAAAAAAATACACGCTTACATTAAAAAACAAGAGACAAGTCCAGCAGATGGTGTGGAGGGTAATGTGGATGGATTCCACATGGCTGACTATGTGGTTTGTGTCTTGGACCTAGAGGCTTGGAAAACATGCCGGGTGCGTGTGCATGTGCGGCCAAAATCCAGAGAGCAGAATGGAAAAAGAGGGATTGAGGCATGACCATTCCTTCTGGAGGCGGAAGTGCTCTCTTTCTCGCTCTGTCTTTCTCTCTCTATTCCTCTCTCTGGTGAGTGCATACACACTCTGGCAATTATGGGGAAACAGCAACCACAAGAAGCACGCCCAACCATGGTAGTGCAAACTAGAAACTGTTTCTTGACAGGCTGTGGCCACATGGGAGGCCCATGTTCGATTCCCAGTTTACCCTGGAAAGCCTGGCACAGTGGTGTATGCCTGTGGTCCCAGATACACAGGAGGTTGAGGCAGGAGAACTGCAAAACAGCAAGACCATGTCAAAGTGAATACCACGCACACTAAACAAGCAAACAAAAAGCAAGAGTAATTTCAAATTGGCAACCTAACCTTACAACTTAAAGAACTAGTAAAAGAACAAACTAAACTCAAAGCCAGAAGAAGGAAGGATATACTAACGATTAGAGCAGTGGTAAAAAAGAATAGAGAAAAATCAATGACACCAAAGGTTGGTTCTTTGAAAAAAAAAAATCAACAAAACTTTATTGAGATGGATTTTTTAAAAAAAGAGAGAACACCAATTATTAAAATCAGAAATGAAAGTGGGGACATTACTACCAATTTTATAGAAGTGAAAAAGATTGCAAGAGAGAAAAGGAGGCTGGCCCATGGCTTGGTGGTTAAAGTGGCCGGATCCCACATGGTTTCAGTTCCGGATATGCTGCCTTGAAAAAAACATACCAGGTATATGTGTTTGCCCAGAATCTCAAAGGGAAGGAGAAATGGAGGAGAAGGAATTGTAGCATGGCCATGCCCCATGGTGGATGCTTTCTCTTCTCCCTCTCTGTCTCTCTTTGTTAAATGTCTAAGCTCTCTAGCAAAAACAAAACAAACGTGGTGGGAGTCCAATCCTGATGTTCATATATCTGCCAGCTCCCCTCATGGTAGTTTTCTGTGTGTTTTGGGCTTTGTGAACTCATCTTCATTGGGTCGTATGGGTAGAAATCAAATGGAACTGGATCAAGAGTTTCTATCCCTCTTGAAAGAAGGGATTGAGGTGTGACCATTCCCCCTGGAGAGGGAAGTGCTCTCTCTCTCTCTCTCTCTCTCTGCCTCTCCCTCTCTATCCCTCTCTCTGGTGAGTGCATGCGCTCTCTGGCAATTGCTTCTGACACTATGACTGTATCTGTCATGGGACCTAGATTCAGGCTATATGTTAACTTATTTGCTGCAGGGTGGTAGGGCTTGGACTGTGAAACCTGTGCAAATTTAATATCTAAAGTCTAGTGAGGCTTTGAGACTTGGTTATCAATTCTCTACAGAACTGTTTCTGTCTCAGAGCAGACAAACACAACCTTCCTCATTGTTACCCCATGCCCATGGGTACATGTTTATTTGTTCATGTTTCTAAGGGTAGAGTCCTTTTTGTATCCTTCTTCTAGCTTCTGCCCAAAAAAGGCACAAGGAAGTCTTCTTCTTCCCATGTGGATTTCAAAACTCAGGCCAATGCTGTTCTGGAAAGCTGCCCTTCCGCCCTCACACTTCAAACTCTAGTCTCTTACTTGTTTCTGACTCCTGTCACATCCCTGACCTTTGTGTGAGCTCAGCTCTGCATTAAAAGGTTGACATTTTTATCTTTCATTTACAAGTTCCTTTATGGGAGGCTTTTAGGCTTAGGTCATCAGGGAAAATGACAGAAGTGAAATTTACTTTTGCTTTATTTTTATTTATTTACTTAGGGTTTTGCCATAGAGTGCATACACTTTCTGGAGAGAGACAGAGAGAGAGAAAGAAAGAAAATGAGAAATCCCCCCACCCCAAAGGGAATGACCATACTACAGTCCTTTCTCTGACATTCTCCTCCTGGGATTTTGGGCACACATGTATAGTGTCCAACATGATTTCAAGCCATTAGGCCT
>NW_006159856.1:183881-196497 GCF_000334495.1 Tupaia belangeri chinensis | reverse complement strand
ACTATGTGGTTTGTGTCTTGTACCTAGAGGCTTGGAAAACATGCCGGGTGCGTGTGCATGTGCGGCCAAAATCCAGAGAGCAGAATGGAAAAAGAGGGATTGAGGCATGACCATTCCTTCTGGAGGCGGAAGTGCTCTCTTTCTCGCTCTGTCTTTCTCTCTCTATTCCTCTCTCTGGTGAGTGCATACACACTCTGGCAATTATGGGGAAACAGCAACCACAAGAAGCACGCCCAACCATGGTAGTGCAAACTAGAAACTGTTTCTTGACAGGCTGTGGCCACATGGGAGGCCCATGTTCGATTCCCAGTTTACCCTGGAAAGCCTGGCACAGTGGTGTATGCCTGTGGTCCCAGATACACAGGAGGTTGAGGCAGGAGAACTGCAAAACAGCAAGACCATGTCAAAGTGAATACCACGCACACTAAACAAGCAAACAAAAAGCAAGAGTAATTTCAAATTGGCAACCTAACCTTACAACTTAAAGAACTAGTAAAAGAACAAACTAAACTCAAAGCCAGAAGAAGGAAGGATATACTAACGATTAGAGCAGTGGTAAAAAAGAATAGAGAAAAATCAATGACACCAAAGGTTGGTTCTTTGAAAAAAAAAATCAACAAAACTTTATTGAGATGGATTTTTTAAAAAAAGAGAGAACACCAATTATTAAAATCAGAAATGAAAGTGGGGACATTACTACCAATTTTATAGAAGTGAAAAAGATTGCAAGAGAGAAAAGGAGGCTGGCCCATGGCTTGGTGGTTAAAGTGGCCGGATCCCACATGGTTTCAGTTCCGGATATGCTGCCTTGAAAAAAACATACCAGGTATATGTGTTTGCCCAGAATCTCAAAGGGAAGGAGAAATGGAGGAGAAGGAATTGTAGCATGGCCATGCCCCATGGTGGATGCTTTCTCTTCTCCCTCTCTGTCTCTCTTTGTTAAATGTCTAAGCTCTCTAGCAAAAACAAAACAAACGTGGTGGGAGTCCAATCCTGATGTTCATATATCTGCCAGCTCCCCTCATGGTAGTTTTCTGTGTGTTTTGGGCTTTGTGAACTCATCTTCATTGGGTCGTATGGGTAGAAATCAAATGGAACTGGATCAAGAGTTTCTATCCCTCTTGAAAGAAGGGATTGAGGTGTGACCATTCCCCCTGGAGAGGGAAGTGCTCTCTCTCTCTCTCTCTCTCTCTGCCTCTCCCTCTCTATCCCTCTCTCTGGTGAGTGCATGCGCTCTCTGGCAATTGCTTCTGACACTATGACTGTATCTGTCATGGGACCTAGATTCAGGCTATATGTTAACTTATTTGCTGCAGGGTGGTAGGGCTTGGACTGTGAAACCTGTGCAAATTTAATATCTAAAGTCTAGTGAGGCTTTGAGACTTGGTTATCAATTCTCTACAGAACTGTTTCTGTCTCAGAGCAGACAAACACAACCTTCCTCATTGTTACCCCATGCCCATGGGTACATGTTTATTTGTTCATGTTTCTAAGGGTAGAGTCCTTTTTGTATCCTTCTTCTAGCTTCTGCCCAAAAAAGGCACAAGGAAGTCTTCTTCTTCCCATGTGGATTTCAAAACTCAGGCCAATGCTGTTCTGGAAAGCTGCCCTTCCGCCCTCACACTTCAAACTCTAGTCTCTTACTTGTTTCTGACTCCTGTCACATCCCTGACCTTTGTGTGAGCTCAGCTCTGCATTAAAAGGTTGACATTTTTATCTTTCATTTACAAGTTCCTTTATGGGAGGCTTTTAGGCTTAGGTCATCAGGGAAAATGACAGAAGTGAAATTTACTTTTGCTTTATTTTTATTTATTTACTTAGGGTTTTGCCATAGAGTGCATACACTTTCTGGAGAGAGACAGAGAGAGAGAAAGAAAGAAAATGAGAAATCCCCCCACCCCAAAGGGAATGACCATACTACAGTCCTTTCTCTGACATTCTCCTCCTGGGATTTTGGGCACACATGTATAGTGTCCAACACGATTTCAAGCCATTAGGACTGGGATTCAAACCACGGCCGGCCGTGTGTGATTCCAGGGTCTTAGGTACTATGCCACCTGCTGGCCCCAACTTTCGCTTTATTTTTAAGATCATTTTCTAGTCTTGTTTCAGGATATTTTTCATTTCCCTTAGGTATGATTTGAGTATTTGTCCCCTCCAAAATTCATGTTGAAATTTAATTGCTATTGTGACAATAGCAAGAGGTAGGACCTTTGCGAAGTGATTAGGCTAGAGGGACCCAACCTCGGGAATAGACTAATGTTGAAATCATGGGAGTGGGTTCATTATAAAAGGATACGTTCAGCCTTCTCTCTCTCTGCTTTTTTCTTTCTCTCTTGCCAGCCCTCTCTTTGACTTCCACTCTTCCACTATGTAATAATGCAGCAAGATGGCCCTCACCAAATGCTAGCCTCTTGATATCGGACTCCCTAGCCTCCAGAATTGTGAGCCAGTAAGTTTCTATTCATTATAAGCCGCTCAGTCTATAGTACTCTGTGTAACAGCACAAAATGGACTAAGATAGAACATTGGTACTGGGTGTGGGGTGCTGCTGTAACAAATATTTGAAAATGTGGAACCATCTTTGGAACTGGTAATGGGCAGAGATTGGAAGAACTTAAAGGAGTAGGATAGATAAAGAAATCCTAGACTGCCATGAACAGAGCATTAAGGACTATACTGATGAGAGCTGAGAACATAAATAGCTGTAGAGAAAGTCTGAAGCTTCTTAGAGATTACTTATGTAGTTGTGATCAGACTGTTGTAGCAATATAAATGACAAAGGCAATTCTGATGATGTCTCAGAAGGAAATAAGGAACAAGATATTAGCAACTGGAGTAAAGGCCATTCTTGTTATAAAATGGCAAAGAGTTTGGCTAAATTATGTCTATGGCCAAGGTTTTGTGAAAGGCAGAACTTAAAAGTAATAAACTAAGATATCTGGTGGTGGGGCCAGTAAATGGAACAGTGGTTGAGGTGCTGGACTCCCCCACGGCTGACTATGATTCAAGTCCTGGACCTGGCAGCTTGCTTTCTCATTTACCCTCTCTCTTTGTCTCTCTGGTGAGTGCACATGCCCTATAGATGTGGGACCAGCAGTTGGTGTAGGGGCTATGTCTCTGGACTCCCATGTAGTCGACCATGGTTCGAGTCCCACACCCCGTGGCTTAAACTCATGTCGGGCGCGTGTACGTGCGTGCCCAAGATCCCAAGAGGAGAATGGAGGAGAAGGGATTGCGGTGTGGCCATCCCTCTTGAGGGGTGATTTCTTGCTTTCTGTCTCTCTTTCTCTCTCTGTCTTTCTGGTGAGCACATGTGCCCTATAGTAAAAACCTCTCAAAAATTAATAATAATAAATAAAATACTTCTTTAAAAAATGGTATCTGATGGAGAAATATCTAAGAAGGAAGTATTTGGGCTGCTGTATAATTTCTTTTTACTATCTATAGAGAGAAATTATTTAAAGATGGAATTCACAATTAAAAAAGAAACAAAATTATTTGGAAAACTCAGCCTGACCATGTAAAGAATAAAAATATCATGTTCCATAGAGAATATGAAGCATTTCTATAGAGACTATGAAGGGTGTGACTAAGGGACCATTTGATAAAGAGGTTAGTACGGATAGAAGGAAGCCAGGCAGTATTCATCAAGATAATGGGAGAATGACCCCAAAGGCATTTCAAAAACCTTTGAGGCAGGCTGCCCTCATCACAGGCCCAGAGAAGACCTTATGGGCAAGGTTTCCAGAGACAGGACTAGTGCACTGCCCTAAATCATGTCAACTATCTGCTCCCTATATCCCACTGCAGTACTCCTGAGTCACCCCAGCTGTGGCCCGTGAACCCTAGGTTCAATTCCAGCCACCACTCTGGAGGGCACAAGTAGTAAGCCTTGATGCACCCACACAGTGCTAATTCTGCTGATGCGCTGAGTACACGATCTGTAGGGCCAATGCAGCCTTCATCTACATTTTTAAAAAGTGCCTTAGAGAGCCTTAATGCTCAGGGTGAGAATTGCCACAGGGGCACAGCACAATTAACAGGAGGACAAAGCCTAGAAGAGCTGTGGGTGTGGAGCCATCTGTGAGGTCCTGGAAGTATCGAATCATTAGCATACAGCCCTAGACTGGGAGAGCTGCAGGCACAAGATTCCAACCTCTGAGAGCTGCTTCTTTGGCTGAGCCTAGCAAAGCCATGGGAGGAGAGCTTTCCAAAGCTTTTGGGGCCCAACTTCTGACTCAGTGTATCCTGAAGGCAGAAAATGGAGTTAAAGATTATTCTGGAGTATTAAGATTTAATGTGGGACCAGCAGTTAGCGTAATGGCTATGTCGCTGGACTCCCATGTAGTCGACCGCAGTTCAAGTCCCGGACCCGGTGGCTTAAAACTCACGCCAGGCACGTGTACGTGCGTGCCCAAGATCCCGAGAGGAGAATGAAGGAGAGGGGATCGTGGCGTGGCCATCCCCCCCCGGGGGGTGATTTCTCACTTTATGTCTCTCTGTCTCTCTCTGGCAAGCGCACACACCCTATAGCAAAAACCTCTTAAAAAAAAAAAAACAAACAAGATTTAATGGTGTTTGCTTTGTTGGGTTTCAGACATGTTTGGGGTTATTACCCATTTCTTCTTGACTATTTCTCCCTTTCCTGTCACACCATTGGATGCATATCATTTTTTCCCCCATAGGCTGAAGAGAAATTTGCCTCAGCGTGGATAGCACCTTGAGTCTATCTGATTTAGTTGAGACTCTGGACTTAGGACTTTTGAGTTGATGTTGGCTGGGACAAGTTAAAATTGTGGGGCTATTGGAATGTAATAAATGTATTTTGTATGTGAAAAGGACAGGGTTTATTTTTGGGGGGTGCAGGGACAGAATGCTATGGCTTAAGTGTTTTTCTTCTTCAAAACTCATGTTGAAATTTTTTTTTTTTGAGAAGTTTTTGCTACAGGGCGTGTACGCTTGCCAGAAAGACAGACAGAAAGTGAGAAATCACTCCCCCCAGGGGGGATGACCACACTGCAATCCCTTCTCCTCCACTCTCCTCTCGGGATCTTGGGTACAAACGCACATGCACCTGGCATGAATTTAAGCTACCAGGTCCGGGACTCGAACCGCAGTCGACTACATGAGAGCCCAGTGACATAATCATTACACCACAGCTGGTCTTCTCATGTTAAAATTTAATTGCCATCGTAATAGCATTTATAGGTGAGAACTCTTAGGTAATTTGGCCACCCTCATGAATGGATTAATACTGTTAACTCCGGAATGGGTTTATTATAAAAGAGTGAATTCACACACACACCCCCATTTCTTCCTTTTAATTGCCAGAGGGCAAGTGTGCTCATCAGAGAGAAATAAGAATGACAAAGAGGGGGGTGATTTCTTGCTTTCTGTCTCTCTGTCTGTCTGTGGAGCAGAGTGCATGCGCCCTGTAACAAAAACCTCTCCAAAAAAAAAAAAAAAAAGGAAGAATGACAAAGAAGGAGAAGAAAGCATTCTCCAGTGGCGCATGGTCATGCCACAATCCCGTCTCTTCCCATCCCGTCAGGACTCTGGGCTTGCACATGTGCCTGGCATGTTTTTCAAGCTGTTGGAGCCAGGATTCAAACTACAGCAGGTCACGTAGTATCCAGCTTCCTTAACCATCAGGCCATGGGGATGGTCCTGTCTCTCATTTATATCTCTCTCCCTCTCTTTCCTCCCTCTTTCCTTCTTTTGCCCTTTCACCATGTGATGCTTTATGCTATGTGATGACACAGCAAGAAGGCCCTCCCCAGATGACAGTCCCTTGGTTTTGCACTTTCAGCATCCAGAACTATGAAACGATAAATTTGTATTTACTATAATCAGTTATAGCAAGATGAAATAGATTAGACATCTTCTGTATTGTTTTTCAATTCTGCAAAATGGGTACTCTTTTGTTCCTTTCATCATCGAAGAAGCTGGGATCTGGAGGGGTAAAATAACAAGGCTGATCTGTCTGTGTTCAGAGGTCTCATCTAACCACTGCAGTTTTCCTTTGTTTCACTGGGCTTTAAAGTTTGCATTCACTCTGCCAGGTAGATGTTATGTCTCTTCCCATCTTCTGGCTGAAAACTTGTTTTATAGAATTTACAGAGTTGTGGGAGCAGCAGTTAGCGTAATGGCTATGTCGCTGGACTCCCATGTAATTGACTGCAGTTTGAGTCCTGGACCTGGAGGCTTAAACTCATGCCAGGCGTGTGTGTGTGCATGCCCAAGGTCCCGAGAGGAGAATGGAGAAGGGATTGCAGCGTGGCCATCTCCCCTGGGGGGTGATTTCTCGCTTTCTGTCTCTCTGTCTCTGTCTTTCTGGTGAGCGTACGCGCCCTATAGCAAAAACCTCTCCAAGAAAAGAGAAGAATAGTTTACAGAGTTGTGTGGCAGTTTTCAGCACTTGTTTTAAATAGCCAGAAGGTATGTGCGCTTACCACAGACAGACAGAGAGAGAGAGGGCAATGGAGAGGGAGAAAGCATGTTCCAACGGCTGTGGTCACGCTGCAATCCTGACTTCATTTCTACATTCTGTTGGAATTTTGGACATGCATCTACACAGGCTGGGTTTTTGGTTTTGTTTTTTCTTAAAAGAGATTTTTGCTATAGGGCATATGTGCTCACCATAAAGCCAGAAAGTGAGAAGTCACCCCCTCAGGGGAATGGCCACACCACAATCCCTTCTCTCCCATTCTCTTCTTGGGATTTTGGGCAGCACGTACATGTACCTGGCATGAGTTTCAAGCCACTGTGTCCATGACTCAAACCATGGTCAACCATGTGGGAGTTCAGCGATGCAACCACTACACCATCTGCTGGTCCCAAGGCCCAGTGTGTTTTTCAAGCCACTGAGCCAGGATTCAAACTGTGGTCAGCTAGGTCGGGCCTAGCTCCTGTAATCTCTAGGCTGCAGGACTGACCCTGTTTTCAGTGTTTGTATTAAAAATGTTTTTGGTAGAAAAAAGGGTGATCACACACACACACCCCAGATTAATAGTTAGCATTAAAAGAAAGAAATCCTGTTATTTACAACAACATGGATGAACCTGATAGGAATTATGTATATGAAATAAGCCAGGTAGAAAGACAAATACCACATGATCTTATTCATAAGTAGAATTAAAAAAAAAAAAAAAGGCGAACTCATAGAAGTAGAGAATACAATGGTGGTCACCAGGGGCTGGGGCTGCAGACCAAGGGAGATGCTGGTTAAAATTTGGGCTAGCCAGTGATGTGGTTGTTAAGGTGCTGGATTCCACATGGGCAACTTCATGGATCAAGTCTCTGACCTAGCAGCTTGAAAAATATGCCAAGCACATGTGTGCATGTGTGCCCCAAATCCTGAGAGAAAGGAGAAAGGAGTAGGAGGAATTATAGTGTGGTCATCCCCCGGGGGTGATTTCTTACTTTCTCTGTCTTAGGAGGAATTATAGTGTGGCCATCCCCCGGGGGTGATTTCTTACTTTCCCTGTCTCTTTGTCTTTCTCTCTGTCTCTCTCCAATAAATGCATACACCCTACAGAAAAACTAAAACAAAACAAAACCAAGGATACAAAATTTCAGTTAGATAGGAGGAATAAGCTCAACATAGTTATTGTACAACATGGTGACTGTAGTTACTAATAATGTATTTTATACTTGGAAATCACCAAGACAGTAGATTTAAAAAAATTTTTAATTTACATTTAATCACTATATATCTCTACCATGTACAACATTGCTTTTTCCAGCATGAATACCATGCATATCAGTCAAGACAAAGACATTACTATGTACATTATCAGCAGCAAATAGTTCTTTTTTTTTGGCAATTAAATGTATAGCAGAAAGAAAGAGAGACAGAAAGGGAGAAATAACCCCCCAGGGAGGGTGGCCATGCCACAATCCCTTCTCCTCCGTTCTCCTCTTGGGATTTTGGGCATGCACACATACACGCCTGGCATGAATTTTAAGCTGCCAAGTCCAGGACTTTGAACCATGGTCGACTACATGGGAGTTCAGTGACTTAACCATTAAGCCATCTGCTGGTCCCAAAAGAGTAAATTTAAAGTGTTGTCACCACACAAAAAATAAGTATGTGAGGTAATACATATGTTAATTCACTCGATCAGCCATTCCACAATATAAATACATATTTTAAAACATGTATACAATAAATATACATAATTTTTATTCATAAATTAAAATTAATTAAAACATTTTAGGTATTTGTCTATTTCTGTTTCAAGCTTACCTGTTAATCACTTTATTATTCCACTGTTTTTTTCCCCCCTGTGGGTAGATAGGTGATAATTTGGTTTTCCTTTAATATATTATCATTTGCAGGCATTTTTATGATATATTTGTAGGAAGGAATGGTATGGCTTTTCTTGGGCATGAATACTGAAGATAGAGACTGGTAACCTTCAAGCTTTTGGTCGCATGTCAGAGTCACAGGTTAGCGATGAGGTTGCCCCTCATTCTCTGAACCGGGGTTGACAGAGAGGAACAGACACAGTGTTCTTCCTCCTTCATACCTGTGTGTTCTGTTGGAAAGGCGTTTTTCCCCCACACTGGCACAGAGAAGACTCTCATAAATAGGTGAGTTAAAGTTCATTGACATGAAGTGGCATTCATTCACCCAAAACGTTCATGGGTCTCTGTAGACTTAGCTTCTCCCCAGCACTAGGTGTTCCCAAAGGATGTAATGAGAGTCCACATAGGAGCTGAGGCTGGCACTGCTGGACCCAGTGCCCAGGTCTCTGGCTTCCCTATTGAGGTGACTCTTTCGACAGCTCTTGGTCATATCCTTCACAGAACAAAAGTAGGCACAGTAGGCCTAGGCATGAGGATGGGCAAGCAGGCACACTCAGCAGTCAGAACAGACCCAGGGACCCCAGAGGGCTGACAGCACCATCTCATCACGGGCCGGAAGTAAGAGGCATGCGGGGCACATGTGGAGAGCTGGAAAGTGAGCCCCAGAGCTGTGTGTGCAGGAAGCTGAGCCTCCTTCGTGGGCAAAGTAGTTATATTTGGGCAAGAAATCTCAGCTGTAGTCACCTTGCGTGGGGGACAGAAGCTCTGCGGCTGTAGCCCCAGCTTGCGAAGGCAGCACTTGGAACAAAGCAGGATGGTGGGGCAGGGCATGAGGGCCAGATTGAAGCCCTGATAAAACACAAGGCCTTTGGAGGGGGGCAGCAGAGTAGAGCAAGGAGATGCCAGACCTCTGGCCTATTCTCATCCATTCTTGTGCTTGAGAAATCCCTTGGAGTTCTGCTCTAGCTGCATTAGAAGATAGCATTGTGGGAACAATGGATCCTACTAGAGAGGGCCTTTATTCTGTCCTGAGGCTGCCCGTGTGCAGGTAGCCACCTCTATGGGCTCATCTCCCGTGGAGTTTGTCATGCAGTTGACCATCTGGATGCCTTCTCTATTCAACACATACAAGCCAGACCCATGAATTTCTCCCCTGATAAACCCATCTGTTTTCCCTTATAAATCAGAGCCCTCCTCCAGTTGTGGAGTATGGAGGGACCTCTGCCCCCAGCTCTTTCATCCTATGGCAAGTCTTATGGCTGCTTCTCTCAGATGCTGCTAGCCCTCTCCTTCCACTGTCTACACAGACTTGGAAACAGGAAAGTGTAGTGGGGTCCCACTTTGTCACCCCAATACTACACTGTCCCCTCCCAGCAGCCAAGTATCAAAGCCTAAGCTCCTGACCCTGCAGGCCCTGCTGCCACCTGGGCCTTCGAGCAGTAGCCCTTTATTCCCTGTGCCTATGGTACACATTTCCAGATGTTCTTTTGGCAGATCACTGCAGGGTTTCACCTCCTCCCATCAGCCTGTATCTGGGTCCCCTTATTCATGATCTCCTCCCAGGCCTCACTGGTAGGGCTCTGCTGTCCCTAGGACTCTCCTGACTCCTGCTGAGTTTCCTTCTGTTGCAGCCCCATGCCAAAAGAGAATCCCAAAAATGCTTGGCATGCCTGTGTCTTGGTGACAGTGGGAGTAGGAGTATACACGCGTGTTTGGTTGTGGAACATAAGAACTTCCAGACACACTTGTTCCACCAGAAGCTGAGTCTTAAGTTCTTTCAAAGGAGCCAGACTATGGTTTCTCAAGAGCCACTTAGAGCAAGTGCCTTATAGCAAGATTTTTAGGCATCAATTTTCACACTATTGTTTTATAAATTATGTAAATCTGGCGGCCAGTGCATAGTGGTTAAGGCATTGTACTCCCTACAGTTTGAGTCCCAGACCTGGTGGTTTGAAAATCATGCTGGGTGTGTGCCCTAAATCCCAGAAGAATGGAGAAGAGCTTGCAGCACAGCCTTGATTTCTCACTTTCCCTCTCATGGTCTCTCTCTGGCGAGCACATGCGCCCTATGATAAAAACAAGAAAATTATGTAAATCTGAACATTTTACAGCACTGAGAATAATGAAAAGCTGAAGGATTATCCAGAAAAAGTAAATAACCTTGATATTAACTTTTGGCACTAGAAAAATTCTCAAATTCCTTATTTAAAGAAGTTTGCGTGCTGTGACCAGACTGGGAGGGGTTGGTGTCTTTCTGAATAGACAGACATAATCTGGTCTTCTGGGGCTCAGTGGACATCTTCTGCACTTCATCGGCTTGGTCTGCTTAAACAGGTTATGCTGAGTTCCCAGGATGCTCCTTGAGCACAAACCTGCCTTTGTTAAAGAAGGAAAGGGGAGGTCCCCAATCATGTCCTAGGTAATAAGTTTTCACAGGAGAGGGAAGCTTCACCAGGAGGAGGGATGGCACTCCCCTGTGGCTGGGGAGACAATCAAGGCATTGGGCCTCACACATGCAGGCCAGCTTTCATTGTTAAGTCAGGGTCTTCCGGGCTGTGAACCAAGGCTCAGGAGAGGGGAGTACAGGATGTAAGGGTGGCCTGACAGGCACCCAGATCATCTCCCAGAGACAGAAGCCTGTGGCCTTGGTGCCTCTGTCCAGTCCTGAGGATTGAGGAGGACTCATGGGACAAGCATGTCAATTGTCACGTGGGAGAGCAGATCCCCCTGCCCACTGGAAGCTGGCATCAGGAAGAAAGCCAGGCAAAGGTTCACTCTTATGCTAGGTATAACAGTAAAGAGAGATCCATGGGAAGATGGGGGAAGGCAGCAGAAACAGCATGTGCAAAGTCCCTATGGAGGGTAGGGAGAGGGTCCTGCAGCCAGTGTGACAGGAAGGTGGAAGTGGTCCAGGCCTAGGGCTCTGAGATAATAAGCTTGGATTTCCTGTAGTACAATGGGAAGCCTCAACAGGTTTTGAGCAGGAAATGATAGAATTTCATTTACGTTCTAGGGCTCCATCACAGGTTAGAGTGATGGGCGGAGCCTGAGAGTCTGAGAGGTTGTGGGATCCTTGGAACAAAGGGTGCCAAGGGGTACCCAGAATCTTTGTAATGTGGGTGCTATGATGGGATAGGAAGAGATGGGAGAAGCCTGTCTTCCACATCCTGGACAACACTGAATGAGAAACATGCTGAAAAAAATGAGAGGGTGTTAGAACAGCTCTGGAATTTTACCCTACAAATCTTTCCCAGACGACTCCTTCTGATCTGGGTTTAGGAAAGTTCTTTAAAATGTTTGCTAAATGCTTATTTCCTGTTCTTTTAATTTTTTCCCTTATATACTAATTAACCCAATTTGGCAAGTATCTTCCAGTATTGAGAGGGTTTAAAAGTATTTGTTTTGCAGGTACCCAGATCTTTGTTTCAATAATTTATGATTTTTTTCCTTTGAGATTGTTGCCATAGGGTACATGCGATCCCCAGAAACAGAGAGAAAGCGAGAAATCACCCCCCATCCCCGCAGGGGGATAGCCACATCGCAACCCCTTCTCCCTGGATTTTGGGCAAACACACACCTATGCCCAGCTGAGTTTCAAACCGCAGGGTCCAGGACTTGAACTGTGGTTGGAGTTGGAGTCCAGCGACGTAACCATTACTCCATCTGCTGGTCCCCTCGGTGATTTATGATTTTTAAAATGTATTGATAACAAAATGGACTTCAGAATCCTATTGCTTTGACTGTCTTAATGATTTTTATTTTTTTAGCTAACAGGGCCGTTATTTTGCCTGTCTCCACTGCCGGCTGGCAATCTCGGTGCAGCCACAGTATTTCCCTGGACTGGTCTCAGGACGTTTTTATCGCTGTCATGTCGTCCTGGGGGCCGGTACCTTCTGGGTTTCTGCAACAAAGCTCAGGTCACTCCTGCCCGGCCTAACCTCCTCACCTGCCCCGGGCCTCGTCCGGGCTAGGGAAGCCCCTGAACTTGGGCACTCCGCGATCTGGGACCTCCGTGAGCCAGGCGGCCCAAGACCGCGGCTTCTCCGGGGGTCCGGAGTCCGTCCGCCCGGGTGCCCCTCCCGGCGCGCGCCCCCCCCGCGTCCCTACGTCCGCACGTCCGCCCGGAGCCGGCGGGCCGCGCTCTGCACCTGCAGCGCCTCAGCGCTCGCTGGGAACCGAACCGAACCACTCTCATCCCCGGCAGTGCGCTCACACTAGGCCTGGCGGCGGAGGGACACTGGGAAGCGTAGTGGTGCCAGGGGCGCTGCCGAAGCGTGGAGGTGCGTGGGTACACGGGCGGAGG
>NW_006159856.1:174204-182421 GCF_000334495.1 Tupaia belangeri chinensis | reverse complement strand
CCGGGGGCGGGTTCGTGGGGGAGGCCGTGAGCATGCGCGAGCTGCTACGTGCGAGTGCGCGTGCGCCGCCCTCCCCTTAGCCCCGCCCGCCCCTTCGCGGCCCGCGCAGGTGACACAAAGGGGCTCACGGGCCTCGGGGTGCCCCCCCCTAGACTTCGGCCCCACTGAAACCCAACATTACTTGCTCTTGACCTCTACAGGGCCCCTGTCTTCCCTGGGCTCCCAGCCTCACCGGTCCCCGGCCCCACTGACTCCTGTCCCATTGGGCTCTCTCCTCTATCCGCATCGGGTTTCTGTCTCCCCCAGACTCCTATTTTACTGGATCCTGATCCCCACAGGGCTCTCAGTTCTATGTCTCCTTCGGCGACTCCTACCGCCCCCAGCTCGATTTCTGATCCCACCAGTCTCTGATCCTCACAAAGCTCCTTGGCCCCATTGGACCCCAGCTCCACTGGAGACCTCTCTACCTTGACTTCTGTCCAACCCCACCCGCCTGCGCAGCCTCATCAGACTCTTGACCCCACCGGATCACTTTCCCCTGAGGACCATCCCAACTCGATCTCTGACCGAGATCGCCCAGGCCCCTGATTCCCACTGGGCTCCCAGCCCCACCAGAGAGTGCTGTCGCCACTGGACCAGGTTCCCATTGAACACCGGACTCCTGTATCCATTGGGTTCCCATCCTCATCGGACCATTTATCCTTTATCTTGAACTCTGACCCCTCTGGGGCCTGATCTCCAATGGGTCTCTATAGACCTGCTGGCCTTGACCTCACTGACTCTTCATCCCCCTCAGCCCTGGCCCCACTGGACTTTGGCTTCTTCTGGTCCTTACCCCACTGGACCCCCAGCCCCACCAGGCCTTCATTCCTGCCCATCATTCTATGGCCCAGCCTGCTGGTGTGGGGCCCGTGGTCCCATCCAGTCCTCCTAGTGGAACTAAAGAGCTCATCTTATTCATTAGTTTGACTTGTCCGGTTTATTTAAAGCGTTTTTATGTTACAAACATACAAAGCCAGGTGGATGTCAAAGGCTGTAGTGTGTTTTCTTTATGTTAATAGCTCAAAGGACAGAATTAACTGCAAACTGTGCTTTGAGAGAGAGAGATCACAAGTCTTTTGGGAACCTGATTGTGTACTGGCAGATGGAGGGTGCGAATGGAGTAGGCCTAGGCCTTTGCCCTCCTGCTCCCTCCTTTGAGCTGCAGGTCCTGTGAGCTGCTGGTGACCAGGGTTGGTGTTTTCCTTAGCACGTTGTCAGTGAGACAGGAGGGGGAAGGTCATAGTCCTTGGGCTGGAGGTTTTTCCCTGAAGAACAGGTGCACAGTGTTCCTGCCATGTCCACCATATGTCAGGTGTTTTTAGTGACGTTTGGAATAGTTTCAGTAGCAGGCTTTTACTACCACTTGAATTTTTTATCCATTTTTAAGAATCAAGTCTTAATGGTGTAGCCAGTGGGGATGGCAGCCCATCCCTTGATGGCTCTTGGTGGGGCTTTCTCAGGCATGGCTGTGCAATTAGGGGCCCACATTTGCATATTCACTCAGGTAGGGGTGGGTGGCAGGGTGCTTGAAGTCACCTTACATGAGATTTCTGCACAGCTAGAGTTTAGGCAGTCAGTACCTTCTCTGGGCTTCTGGTTTCCACCTTAATAATTCAGGGGGTTTATCACAGGGGTACCTCTTCTCACTCATGTTTTGAAAGATGGCAGAAGCAGGACCTTTGCAATGTACACTGGGCCTGGCAGAAAATGCTTGATGGGCGTAGGGTCTTCAGTTGTTACAGCTTGGCTTTCTGGCTCTGGTCTGCTGCTTTTTTAAGCACCTTATCAGACCACTTTGTACTGTTGGTGGCCATTTTGCTGCTCCTTGTCAGCTTGGGCCTTCCTCTTGGGAGGGGCAGTTCCGGGGTGCGGCTAAGGAGGGGCTGGGACAGGGACAGCCCTGTGTCTGTCCTCCCTGCCAGACTGGGTGGGTGTGGGGCCTGCCCTTCCGCTGGTTCTTCTTCCTTCTCTCACCGCCCTCCCCTCCACCCCCACTGCCCTGCCCATCCTGGCTGCAGTCAGAGTCAGGCCCCGAGGCTCCCTCCAGCTCCCAGGAGGCCTGTGGGAGGGAAAAGGCTGCCACCGCACCTGAGCCAGCAGGGTTGGAGGCTAGAACTTTCTCTGGCCGGGTGCCCAGCCCAGCCCTCTGCCTGCCTGCTGAGAATCAGGGCAGCCGCCTCGGCACACGGCACACGGCACACGGGAGGAGAGGACTGCCTTTTAGCTGGCACTGAGTGTTGAAGCTGCAGGAACTGGCTAGGGTCAGCCCCTTGTTTGTGATGACTTCCCTCACCGTTGGCTAGGACTGAGTTGCCTTCCAGTTAGGGGAAGGGAAGGACAGTGGTTGTGTCAGGGTGCTCTGAATTGCCAGGGAGACTTTAGAGTCAGATTGTGAGTATAGCCCAGAGCCCGGATAGTGGCTGAGGGGTCTTGGTGGGAGGTAGGAGGGTCCCCATTATGGAACCACAGCCCTTTCAGTTTTGCCGAAGTCTCACTCTGTGTTTGATTGTCTCCCAAGTCCCCGAGCAGTCTTCTCCACCACTTGCGTACAAACATACGTCAAAGAGCATGTGTTTGCTATAAACAAGAGCGGCAAGGGCACTCACTCGCTCTGGCTGGTGCTGGCTGGCTCCTGAGTCGGGAGGTCATCACTGAGCTCTCAGATGGCTCCTTGGACAAGTGATCACTGTAGCAAAGCACAGGCCCAGGCTGTCCCTATGTCAGATCCCAGCCGTGTCCCCGGCTGGTGTGTGGCCCCTCTGTGTCCCTGTCTGCAGCATGGGGTAACAGTGCTCATGATGTGCATCGAGGGGTGAGCGAATGCAAGGCTCAGGGGTGGCTCTGTGCGCAGCCCCGCAGGTGGGGGAGCACCGTGTACTGTAACTGTTCACCATTATGGTAGTGCTGGGAGGGGTCCTCCCTTTCTCTACCTGGAACTTTCTGGGTGTAGCTCGGCTGGGGGCTTCTCCTGAGTACCAGAGTCTGTCAGTGGGGCAACGTCCGGTCCTATCTTGCCTGAAGTGGGACCTGTGGATTCTTGCTGGGACCTCAGGGATGTGCTGTGTTCACCCTGGGCCTCGGCCTTCCTTCCCCCTCGAGGCCGTCACCCGTAGGCCAGCAGCCGTATCTGGCTCGGTCTGCTCACTGTCCTGTTGGTTCCATCAGCAGTGCAGCCCCTTTTCTTCTCTTCCTGTGGTTTTATCACCCATCTTTAAGCACAGCTGTAATTCTGGCGTCAGCTACCAGGTTTTGGGAGGGACATGCACTTGGGTTTGCATCTGGTCTCCTCCCAGGCGTCTCCCTTGCCTGCCTAGCCTTCCGTGGGGCCATCTGTCACATCTCTGCAGTTTCACCCTGGCCAGCCTTAACAAGGGCAGCTCTCCACTCTCGAATTCTGCAAGATGGGTGCATTGTTGGGGGCATTTGTGACTAGAACCACTCTTCTTTAGCCTGAGGACATGGCAGTAGGGGAGGGGAGGCAGGGTGGCGGCTCACAGAATTCGGGACTGGTGAGCATCCAAGTCAGGGCCCACTTCTCTGGGCTCAGCCCGTCCTGGGCTCGGGCTTTGTCCTGGAAGTGTGGAGGGGCCAGCCAGCCTAGTCTGCCTCTGCGGACTTGGGAGCCCCTGTTCTTTGAACACTTGTAGCGTGCGGTTTATTGTCTGGCGAACTGTCATTGGGTGCACAGTGGCCAAGTGCCACCCCACCACGGCAGAGCCCAGATCAGAGAGGTTCAGAGGTGAGATACCAGCTGGACCAGCCTGGCGGTTTTCTTGGTTTCTCTCTGTGAGGAAGAGAGAAATCTACCTTTGGACCTTATGTGGCCAGGGCCCTCCAGGGTGTGGTCTGGGGAGCTGGGTGGCCGGGGTGACCCATGAGGGGCCGTCCAGCCCACAGAACAGCTCTAACAAAGCCCCACGGGCTGTACACTCCATCGTGGTATCCCCTGGGGGAAATGTTCGTGTTTTTCTACAAAGCCAGAACGTCTCCTGGGGTGGCCAGTCTTCAAGCAGAACATTGAGCCAAGGCTGTTGAGCCCTGCGAAGTACTTCCTCTGGGGGTCCCATGTCTCTCAGGTCAGCCCCAGGACAGTGCCAACAGCAGGGATCGTGTGGCCACCTACATTATGGACTGGATAGGAGAGTGCAGACCTAGGAAGGACTGGAACTGGGCTACTCCCACTCCCCACACCCCTCAAGCTCTGGGCCTGGGATGGCTCGAGAGAAAAGCCAGCTGGTATGAGTGGTGTGGGGAGTAGACAGTGACCCCCAGCACTCTCCCCCGTCCCCTGCCCCCATCCACCTTGTGCCAGCCAGGACTGTTGTCTCTGGGTCTCCAGTGCTCACTCATTTTAAGTTCTGTGCCTTCCGTGTCTTGCAGCGGGGCCAGGTCTGCCTGCAGCATCTTTTTTTTTTTTTGGAGAAGTTTTTGCTATAGGGCGTGCACGCTCGCCAGACAGACAGAGAGAGACATAGAGACAGAAAGCAAGAAATCACCCCCCAGGGGGGATGGTCACGTCACAATCCCTTCTCCTCCATTCTCCTCTCGGGATCTTGGGCATGCACGCACACGCGCCCAGCGTGAGTTTCAAGCCACCGGGTCCAGGATGCGAACCGTGGTTGACTACGTGGGAGTCCAGCGACATAGCCATTACACTAACTGCTGGTTCCCTGCCTGCAGCATCTTTAAGACATTCCACATGGAAGGTCAGGAAGGCCGTGGTAGCCTCTGAGCAGCCTGTGGTATCATGATGAGCCAGTGTTCTTGCAGTGAGGACGAGGTTGTCTTGTCCATATTTTGAAATACTCAGGAGTTCCCAGGTATCCCAGTGCTCAGAAGATGTCTGAGTGTGCGTGCACATGCACATGGGAGCATGCAGAATCCACAGACGTTGGAAATGCCACGGTGGGAACCCATGCCCTTCATCAGTTGTGACTGTGTCTTCTCTGACCTGCAGTAGGAGTACCAGCAGGTTCCATGAAGCAGAGCCACTTCCCTGTCCTCGGAAGCACGTAAGGCCAGCTTTGGTGACGCCTATCCTCGTGGAGGTTTTACATGGCTCTGTGCCCTCTGCCCAGCGGCTCCAAGTTTGGGGGCAGGGAAGTCCCTGGCTTTCTCTGGCCCTCAAAGTGGTGCCTGGCAGGGGCTCAGTTCCTACCAGGCACCAGGTGTGTCTAGCTTGGGGCCAAGGAAGGTTTGTGTCAGGCCAGGCTCAGCATTCACCTGAGTCAGCCCCAATCCCGGCATGGCCAGCCTCTGGTCCTAGGGCCTAGGCAGCCAAAGTGAACATCTCACTGTGGCCGATGGCTGTGTTGGGGTCAGCCAGCTGGCAGCCTTGTGACAAGAGAAGGCTGTTCCCGTTGATATTTGTTGCTGTAGTTTGATTGTGTCCCCCCAAAATTCATGTATTCAGCCATTGTAATAGGATTAAGAGAGTGAAAACTTAATCAGATTATGGTGTTGAACGGTGGGGCCTTTGGGAAAAGATTAGTGATTGAGTGGTTAGGGCAGGGTTTTCATGACTGCATTCTGGCAGGTGCATCAGCAGAAGGAATGAGATGCTCTGCTCAAGATCCCACGCGTGGACAGGCTGTCATCTCACAGGTTTTGGACCCTGGACCTCCAACCTGTGGACAGTGAACCTGTATTTCCTTATAATAAAATCACCTGTCTCAGGTATTTCTGTTAGCAACACAGTAAACTAAGACACCGGCCCCAGACACTGACCAGAGTGACCGGTGCCAAGAGGGAGGTAGGATGGTGTGAGAGTCTGGTTGTCGAGAAGCCCCTTCCCGGACAGTGGCTTTAGGAGGAGTTGACAGATGACTGAAGGTGAGGAGGAGCTGGCTTGTGCACTATTTTGTGGGATGTTCCCGGCCAGGGGTCTGCCTTCATGAAAGAGCAGGGGTTTGATTTCATTCCTAGGCCGGGGGACAAAACTGGAGGGTCTGTATCAAGCGTGTGACATGCCTCTGGCCTTTGTTCCTAAAGTCTTTGGTTGCTGTAGTGGGATTAAGAGGGTGGAAACTTAAACTGATTATGGTGTTGAAAGGTGGGTGCTGTTTGGGAGAGGCGAGGAGACTGGTGAGAAGGGAGCTTGTGGAGGTACTGTCCTGCTCCGCCAGCTGTGGGACAGGATGGGGACACTGGCTGGGGATGGACGTGTGGGAAGGGCCTGAGCAGGTTGGGTGCTCCTGAAGCTGTGGAAGACCGGGCATGTTTGGGGCACGTTTTGGATGGTTGAGCTTAAGATCTCAGGGGGTTGAGATAGCCCAGAGCAGGGTGCTTGGTTCTGTGCAACTTAGGATCTCCTGGGGCTTCCTGCAGACCCCTGCAGCAGCCCAAGGACCTGCCATGATTGTCAGGGTGGAGGTGGGTTGCCTCAGAGCCTCCCGTGACCCCACTGTGACCAAGTGTGCCCTTGGCCCCTCCCAGGAGTCTGGGAGTGTATCAAGTGGGTAGCAAACGCTCAAGACCCATACCTAGCACCCTGTGGCTGGAGGCTGAATGGGGGAGGTATGGCCGAGCGGCCAGCTGCTGGAAGATGTTAACAGGTAGAGGATGTGTCTGAAGTCAGGGCCACACACACCAGGACACCCAGAGTCATCACGCCGCTCTGTGGCAGCTCCTGAGAGAGGGACTGCTACCTCCTCTCCTGTCCCATTTTTTTCCAATATGTTTTAATTTAGAGTAGTTTTAGATTTACAGAAATATCACGAAGATGATACAGAGAGTGCCCTTTGCCCCGTTTCCCTCATTGATGGCATCCTTACAGCGAGTGGCCCATGTGGATCCGTTGGGGTCTCAGTGTCCCCGTCGCCACCGTGCGGTGTGTGCAGTGTTGTGCTCTCGCTGTCCGCTTTGGATAAGTTGGGGAGACATGAAAAGGGGAGAGAATTAGACTTTGAGGTTGTGAATCTCCTAGGGTCTCTCTCCTGTTTCTTCCAAGTCATAACCACAGGGTGGGCACTGCTGGTTCCTCCCCACTTCCCAGGACCCTCAGCCACAGGCCCATGCCTTCCCTTCCCTGTGGTCAGCAGCAGTTAGGAAACATGGTTTGCCACAGGCCTCGGGGAGCAGCCACCGGGGGTTTCTGTCCCCATCTTTAGTCTGGCCTCCTTGATCACAGCACCACCATCTACAAGGTACAATCCAGGGCTGTGTGCCACGCCCTGCCCTTGGCCCTGCCCTGGTCCATGTGGCTGGGGGAGGGAGAGGAAGCCCTGCTGCGGAAAGCCCTGCTTAACCAGGTGAGGCCCAAGGCTTGTTCAGCCTGTCCCTCTGCAACTTGCACCGGGGCTTGCTCCTCCACTGCTCATCTCCCACGTTGGTGCAGACAGCCTGCGTGCCTAGCAGGCCAGGCTAGCCATGCTGTTGACTGTCCCTGGGTCTCCTGGGGACCTGTCACTAAGGCCTGAGCCGAGGACAGGATCTCTGGGAGCTGGGACTTTTTTGGGGTGGTGCCCTGTCACAGAGGCTCTGGGAACTTCTGTTGAGTGACACCTGTTCTGTGATCCACAGAGCATATTCTGTATGAAATGAAGTTAAGAGGAAGTGCCAGTGTTTGCAAGGTGAAAACATTGGTTTCCCCTGTTTCGTATGTTTTCTTCAGACACACGTTACAAAGCTGAGACACACAGTGTGGCCGTGAGTTAGGGCAGCATAGCACCCTTCTGGGGCCTTAGCTTCAAGTGTGTGGGGAAGGACAGGTGGGTCTGACCTCAGCAGGATTCAAGTTCTTAACCCCGACCCAGCCAGTGGGGATGGCATGTGGCAGGCCAGTCCCCAGACATAATGTGGGGGTGCCCAAGGGCTGCAGGACTCCTACAACTGCAGTCAGCCAGGGGAGGCTTGGTCTGGTGTGGGGCAGGAGATGGTCAGACCTGTTCTAAGATAGGAGATGCGGCGTAATGACCACGTTGCTGGACTCCCACGTAGTCAACCATAGTTCAAGTCTCAGACCCAGGGACTTAAACTCAAGCCGGGCACGTGTGCGTGCGTGCCCAAGATCCCGAGAGGAGAATGGAGGAGAAGGGATTGTGGTGCGTGCGGCCAGCCCCTTCGGGAGGTGATTTCTTGCTTTCTCTGTCTTTCTGGCAAGCGCACGTGCCCTATAGCAAAAACCTCTCCAAAAAAAAAAAAAAAAAAAGGGGATGATGCCCCACCTGTCACCTG
>NW_006159856.1:168051-173795 GCF_000334495.1 Tupaia belangeri chinensis | reverse complement strand
CTGGGGGGAGCCCACGGCCCCTAAAAAAAAAAAAAAAAAAAAAAAAACCCCCCCAAAAAAAAAAAAAAAAAAGGAGATGCTGCTCCTACTGTCCACTGCCTACCCGCTTCTTGGACTGATCCTGGGAACTCAGCCATCGAACCAAGGACAAGAATGCCAAGCTGAGGTGTCACTCTCACCCTGTGACTGCCTTCAGGAAACAAGTAGCTTTAGGCCCCCGTGGTGTGGGATACAGCCCCTTGGGCCTGGGGAGAGCCAGCTCATCACACCCGTAGGCATCCTTATGGGGGTTCTTCCACCCTCGGTCATCCAATGGACTCGATCTAGTGAAATCTCGTTACTGCAGGTTTATCTGGGAGCTCCAGGTTATCGGGGTATTTCCAATATCATCTTCCTCCAGAGTGAGTAGTTGTCTAGAATTAGTGTTGACTAGCAGTATTGACCAACAGTGAGCAATATTGATGAGAATGAATGAGTGACCGGTACTGAGTGGGCGTGAGCACTTTGGACAAGCATGGATTAGCATGGATGAGTATTGACTAGGGCAGACCTGAAGTGAACAGTGTAGTGACGAACTTAGATGAGTACTGATGAGTTCTGAGTGGAATAAGCAGTATTGATGAACTCGGATGAGTATTGATCAGTACTGAGGGAGAGTGAGCAGTGTGGGTGAGCATGAACAAGTGGCAGTGAGCTTGGCCAAATGCTGACCACTACTGAGCTGGAATAAACAGTATCGATGAGCATGGACGAGAGCTGGCCAGCACTGAGCTAGAGCGAGCAGGATATTGATGAGCATGGATGAGTGCTGGCGAGTACTTATTCACTAAGTAAGTAAGAGTGCGCAGCGTCAGTGAGCGTGAGTGAGTATTGACCAGTACTGAGTGGGTGCTAGGCATTGATGAGTTTGGACACACATGGATCATGCAGCGCTTCGTCTCCTGCCAGGGGCTGGCTCTTGTGGTAGGGGTGTGTGCTTACTCACACAATCTTTTCTTGTTCTTTTAGTTTCTGTTTTTGTGCAGTTTCTGGGCATATTGAGGGAGTCTGGCCCTGCAGGGCAGAAAGCTTCAGCAGATTTCTAGGTGGGGAGGCATCACCAGGCCCAGGGTCTGAGATTGCTTCCTCCTGCCGTGTTGCTCCATCGCCCTCTGCTGGGGGAGTCCAACATGGCACTTGCCACCAGGAGAGGCCTCACTGGAGCCTGGATGGAAGGTGCCTGGCCTCGAGGTGATGGCCCCAGGGCCAGCGTCTCCACTTCACCTTGACCCCTCCTGTTTGCAGTGAGCCACACTCCCTGTCCTCTGTGGCTGGTTGTGCCCTGGGAGCCAGTGATTAGGGGCCAGTGTGTGTTCTTGAAATCTGCACGGGGGCTGAGGGGAGATTAGTCTTTGTAGAAGGGGACGGTACACACAGTTTATCACAGTTTTTCTCTGCGTCTTGCTAGGCTAAGAGAGTCATAGGCTTCTGGCCGTGTGTTCCCCCTCCTTGTTGAGCTTTCCAAGGCGCTGCCTGACTGGTCTTGTGTCAGGGCCCACACCTGTGGCTCTGCAGGAGGTGGCATGGTAAGGCTTCTTCTACCCAGTCCATGCCGTGTCTTCATGCCATTGGCGGGCTTAGTGACCCTCCCAAGGGCAAGTGAGCCATGTTCTCTCCCAGCCTCCTGAACCTCCTAGGATTATGCCCCTGAGGTCTCTGCCCCTGGCCATGCAGAAAGGCTCTTGCCAAGTATCCCTCTCAATGTTGGGTGCCACAGCCCATGCCCTCAGTGCCCTGCCAGGCCTGTGCTATAATCAGTCGGGAGGAGCTAAGTGGCATTTTGGGAGGACTGGAGAGACAGTCGGCTTGCATGCTATGTGCAGGGGGTGCCGGGCAGGGAAGACAACCTAGGGTGGGATGTCAGAAAACCAGTACCCTTAGCTCCCTTACTCTGGTGGCCTTGTTGGAAGTCTGATGTCCTTGCCCATTCACAGAGCCCAAGAGTTGGCAACAGAAAGTGAAGCTTCCAGAACCAGCAGGCAGGCCCACCAATGCAGTGTCCTCTCCCCGTGCCCAGTACCAACTGTACACTCCATGCCTTTGGCCTCCCTGTGGCATCTGGAGGCCAGAGGCCCATGGGGGTGGCTGCAGCCATGGAGAATTCCTGAGTCCGTGTGGGTGACATTGGGGGTGGTCTAGAACTGGAACTGTAGATTCAGGGTGAGCCTCTCACTGAGTCTACAGCAGCTGTGGGCTTGGCTGGCAGCAGCCCCTGGGCCCCATGCAGGTCCTAGGCAGGACTGGGACACAGTGAGAAACTGTACCTTCATGGAAACTCCTGGAGTTTGTGAGTTTTAGTTGGACCCTCGATGGTATTTTAATGTGTCTCTTGTGTTTAATTTTTAGTAAGACTTTGACCCCGACGCAGGCTTCAGTGGTTGCCGTGGATCAGAAGCCTGAGAGCTTTGGTTCGAGACAATTAAAGCCGTGGGATGAGGATCCGAGACAGGACGCGGTTCTGCCTGGGGATTCTGAAGAGAAAAAGCTTTGAAAAGTCGAATTCATGGTCGTGGAAACCGAGCCCATATTAAGAAATGTCAGGTTGGTAGGGGTTCCTGAAGCTTGAACTAGTGGAAGCCCGTGTCCGTGAAAGTGGAAAGGAGGAGCCACACCAGGGAATGTGCTTCAAGGCTGGGTGACTGGGCTGTGTGGTGTGGGTCTGGTCGTGCAGCAGGTGCCCTGCTTCCACCTCACGTGTGTACTGGGGCAAGGGCTGGTGTCGTTCATTGGGGGCTCCTGCATTTCCGCAGGGTGCCCAGCAGTGGCGGCCTGCAGAGGCGTTCACTGCTGTGGGTCTGTTTCTGTGCAGAGTGTCCTAAGAAAGACACTGAGATGGGCACTGAGGCCAGGACTTAACTGCAGTGGAGCAAGGATGGACTCTGGGGGCTGTGTGGGGTCCCTGATGGAAACCCCGAAATCCCAGCTCCCCATCCACTCGTCAGCCAGAGAGCAGGAGAGAGTAGGAGCGCAGGTTGAATTGTGCCTTGTGGTTTGTTCTCAGGGTTGGAAGTGCAGAGTTGCTAATACTAGGTTAACGTGCTGCTGTGGCTCATTCTAACATGGGTCTGTCACCTCACTCCTGGCTGCCTCCCCGAGGCAAGTCCCTGAGCCCACCGAGGTAGGTTGTCATGGGGAATTCCCAGGTGCTGTGACCGAAGCAGCTCCATGGCTGATGGAGGGTGTCAGGAGTTCACTGAGCCTTGAGAAGTGGCATGATGCACTCACCTGAATTGGGGTGCCTGCCCCATCACTCAGATGAGGAAGTAAGCTTGGAGAGCTTCCTGCCAGGGTCCTCTCCATGGCAGTTCTGACAGAGCTGGCTACTGTGCTGTCCCGTCTGCAGGGCAGGACCCAGGGGCAGGGTTCTCCTGGGGCCCCAGCCTGAGGCATCAGATCTTTGCTGAGTCTCTGCCAGTCCTGGGGTGTCCCCTTCAGACTCTGTACTCTGAGGACCTGCTTTTAGCCTTAGGAGACCCAAGAGCCTCTGCTCATAGTTACATCTACCCTTGGTTACCTTACCACAGGTTATAGTGAGGAATGCCAGAAGTAGGTGTTTACTAATTTGCTTAAAAATAGCAGTAATACACTCAGTGTTAAGTAATATTTTAATATGAGAAACAACTCCCTTCCAGTCCATGTGGAGAGAAAGTGCCTTGTTTGTACCGTGCACGTCCCTGCTGTCGGCCTGAGAAGGCAGCTGGGTTTGCGTGGCAGTGCCTACTGTGTGTTGTGCTGTGGTGGGCTCCGGTCAAGGCGGGATGAGGAAAAGGCAATCCACAATGGAATTTGGCCTCATAGACCCCATATCTCAGGAGCCCCTGGCTTGACAGTCTTGGTACCTTTACCCTTCATGAAGGCAGGTGGGTGGAGTGGCATCTCCTTCCAGGGATAGGCTGGAGCATGTGGACCTTGGAGGAGGTGGGCTTTGCGTGTGATACTCAGGCCCACACATCAGGCCTGGTGTTGCCTCGAGCCCACCTTCGTTTTCCTTTGGGGGTGGTAAGTGGAGGCTTGGGCCTCTCTCTAGCGGCCGGAGGCATATTTAGGATAAGCATCTTACTTTCTTGCAGCAGCGGCATGTGGCCTCAGTGCTGCATGTGGAGAGGACAGTCTGCAGCTTGTCCATCTCTGATTTGAACTCCATTAAGACGTGTCCTTGCTTCCCAGCCAATTGTGGCTCAGGGACAGCCAGAGGCTGAGCAGAGCTTTCGGAGTGTCCACGGAGTGACTGTTGTTACCGGGCTCCTCCAATTGTGGTCAGGGAGTCCTGCCAGGCCGCTTTGCTTCTTAGTTCTCATCCTGCACCCTCCCCACTGTCCCCCGTGCTGAACGTTCTAGGTAGGGGCTGCAAACCTCGTCAGGCTGTGGGGAGTGGGCAGGCTGCCCAGCATCCGGCCCAAGCCCTGGGCATTGGGCAGTGCCTCTAGCTGCCACGCTTACATTGTGCCTGTGAAGCCCTTGTATTTCCACCTTGTCCCTGGATAAGGCTAAGTGTGTCATGGTTTTAATAATTCCTGATCTTTTCCTGGGAAGGTAGAGTGATTTGAATGTGTTTTAATGGGTTTTTAACTTTTCTGCATTTGCACTGTTTCTTACACGTTCTAATTTGCAAATGGAAGTGATGTCAGGCAGGGGTTCGCGTGTAAGACACACTTGGTGACCCCATTGGAGATCCTGGGTGGCCATCCTGTAGTATTATGCAGGGCAGAAATAGTGGGATGGTTTCCTAAAGCTTGTTACCTCAGGATCTGCATGTTCCAGTGTTGACAGAAGTGACTTCCAGTTGGAATGGAGCTCACATCATGGCCCCTCTCCTGGTCCTGCCTGCTCCAGGCTGCAGGGTCCTCCCATAGCCCTGCCTGCCTCATAGAGCTGTTCCTGAGTCTCCACGGGTCTCACAGGCTCTGCCCTTTGGGGGCCAGTGACTGTCACCATCAGTCTGTATCTGCTCAGGCATCTGTAAGCTGTAGCAACCACTGCTATTTCATTCTGGCTAATTTTTCAGACATTTAGCATAAGTTCTTAAAGAGAGGAGGGTGGGTTCTCTTTAGCCTCTGTGGGTCGGGGGCAGCAGGCACCAGGGCTTAGCTGGGGAGGCATGCTACTACAGACACTGAGTGCTCTGTTCCTGTCTTGCAGGCGTCCGACCTCCGATCATGAACGGGCCCATGCACCCCCGGCCCCTGGTGGCGCTCCTGGACGGCCGGGACTGCACAGTGGAGATGCCCATCCTGAAAGATGTGGCCACGGTAGCTTTCTGTGACGCGCAGTCCACGCAGGAGATCCATGAGAAGGTGACGCCATGCATCCTTGCCTGGGGTGGCAGAACTTCACATGGGGGTGAGGAGGGCTGAACAGGCCAGGAGGGGAGCACAGTGTGTGGGTAGGTCCCTTGGCCTCTGGCCATGGCTGGCCTAAGTGCTGCCTGGGACAGGAGTGGGCTATGTCAGTCTTCCTGGCCCCATCAGGAGGTTGAGATGGATCCACTCTGTGACTTCTTGATTCACTTTCACGGTAACTAGTTTTTTCCCAGAAAGTGGAATCTCAGGATAGTGGCTTGTATTGTTGGAAACTACTGGTTCTGGAGGCTGTAACAAGCTGCTTCCTCCTGGTCCCAGTCTGCTCTGCTGCCTCCTGGTCCCAGTCTGCTCTGCTGCCTCCTGGTCCCAGTCCGCACTGCTTTCTCCTGGTCCCATTCCGCACTG
>NW_006159856.1:157464-167977 GCF_000334495.1 Tupaia belangeri chinensis | reverse complement strand
CTGCTTCCTCCTGGTCCCAGTCCGCACTGCTTCCTCCTGGTCCCAGTCCGCACTGCTGCCTCCTGGTCCCTGTCCGCACTGCTTCCTCCTGGTCCCAGTCCGCACTGCTTCCTCCTGGTCCCAGTCCGCTCTGCTTTCTCCTGGTCCCAGTCCATACTGCTTTCTCCTGGTCCCAGTCAGCACTGCTGCCTCCGCACAGGGAGGTCTCAGCACCACCCAGGGCACATTCCCGCAGCTTTCATCATTCACCCTTGCTCCTCCCTGGTGTGAAATGTGTTAATCTGATTCCTACTGTAGCCACAGCTGACCAGGTAATTCAGAACAGCCTGCCTGCTGAAGACAGCTAAAGAAGCTGGATACGATTTTCAAAAATGGATAAAGTCTCCAAGAGCTAACAGAGCAGGACCAGATACAGCTGCTGCTGGGAGAGGCCTCATAGCTGTAGGAGTGGCCAGGCTTGGCCAGGCTTGGCCAGGCTTGGTCCATGTTGTTCGCTGTTCTGGAAGAAATAGCAAGAGAGGCTGAATTCTGCTGTTGGCAGCATCAGAGCCTGCTGAGGATGGGACTCTGGACCGTGTGTGGCTCTGGGTGGAGACATGGATGGCAAACCCTGTGGTCACGGTGAACTGGGTTCAGACACATCTCACATGCTGTTAACCTCCATGTTCAACCTTGAACTTGGACTCTCACTGACCCCACACTGCTATGCCCAGGTCTCTAGCAGAATCAGTTGGGACAGTGTTCTTTGGAGCAAGACAGCATCAGTGTAGGCCTCTGTTTTCTAGTGCAGTGCCCCTCACATGCAGTCCGAGTAACTAGGCAGTCAGGGAGGTAAGATACTATAAGCACAGCCCAGGAGAGACAGACACTAGGAGCCCAGGTGCAGACTGTTGGAACCTTTCTCCCACAGCCGCTGATAAAAGCTGAGTTTGAAATGTAATGGGGAACAGATAACCCAAAAAGTTGCATAGCAGATTTGGAGGGATAATTGAGAAGATGTAGAGCTGAAAATTACTAAAGATGAAGGTGAGAATTTACTTGACAGATTTAACAGCCAATTAGGCTTCAGTGGGCAGGAAGAGGCATCATTATGGGGAAAGGGTGAGGGCAGAGGAACAGGTGAGAGATGAGGAGGCACCCATTCCACCTGAGACCTCAGGGAATGGGCGAGGAAAGGGGTCAGAAGCATAACATGGCAAGAAGATGGCTGAAGAAGTCTCAAAACTGATAGAAAACACTGCCTTAAAAAGAACAGCAGGGCCAGCCAGTGGTGTACTGGCCAAGGCAGCTGGATCATATGGCTCTCCGTGTGGTTCAAGTCCTGGACCTGGTGGCTTGAAAAACACACCAGGCAAGCGCACGTGAATAACCACTCAAAATCCCAGGAGGAGAATGGAGGAGAGGGGATGATGGTGTGGCCATACCCCTTGGGGAACGATTTCTCAATCCCCTATCCCCACATGTGTCTGTAGAGAGTGCATGCCCTATAGCAAAACAAAACACTGTAAAGGACAGCATGTCTGCTGGGAGTGTTCCCTGGGACAGCGTCTTTGAAAACACTTGGATGGTTTCTTTAATATGACCTAGCAGCCACTCTCCTAGACATTTCTCCTAGAAAGATGAAGCTTACAGCTACACAAAACATCTGCACATGAAGCTTCATAGCAACTTCATTCATAATCGCCAAACCGGGAAGATCCCAGATGTCCTTCAGGGAGGGAAGGACTGCACAAATGTCGTCTGACCACACCACAGAATCCCGCTCAGAGCATGTTGGATGGGTCTCGGCGGCATTATTCTAAGTGGAGAAACCTAATTTCAGTGGGTCACATGCTGTACGATTTCTTTTCTTCTCAAGTGAGATTATAGTGATGAAAGAGGAGTTCGTTAGGGTTAGGGGTTGGGGGAGTATGTGACTGAAGAGCTGACACAAGGGTGTGTCCATGTAGTTCTGTGTCCTGCTGTAGTGCTGGCTGCTTGAATCATCACATGATAAAGTTACCTAGACTTGTGTATGTAACTTCATCACACAGACACACACATGCGCAAGGCAAGAATGGAGATATGAGCAGACTGAGAAAGGTACATATCTGAGTTCATCTCATTGTGCCAGCACCTGTCACATAAGGTCATTGTTGAGACCTGGGCAAAGGTACACAGGAACTCTGTATGATCTTGGTGCCACCTTGTGAATCTTCATTTATTTATTAATTTTAAGGATTTTGGCCAGGGTGTTTGTGCTTGCCAGAGAGAGACGAAGAGACAGTGAGAAGCAAAGTACAGAATGATTGGCCATGCTGTAATCCCTTCTCCTCCATCCTCCTCCTAGGATGTTGGGTACGCACACACACGCATGGCATGATTTTTAAGTCATCAGGTCTGGAACTTGAACCATGGTTGGCCATGTGGGAGTTCAGCACATTAACTGCTATGCCACCTGCTGGTCCCCATCTTGTGAATCTTAAATTGTTTCAACCAAGATATTTTTTTAAAAAGTATGTAGAATGAAAGACAGTGAAACTGCAGAATCATAAGCTAAAGTTTTGTCCATAAATTTAAAAGCTAAGACAAAGCAGATGTTTTCTTCTAAAATTGTAATATATCCAAATTGCCTCATCAAGTTAATATAAAATGCAAATAAATAAGTGGACAGAGACCCTGGTGGGAGATGGAGGCAGGGATAGAACCCTCATCATGAAGGCAGATTCTCTGCTCCCAGGGGTCTAGACAGACAAGCAGCAGTTCCTCTCAGAAGCAGCAGCCAGGAGACCGGACGTGGGACCACACCTGTCAGAAAGGACAAGGTTCTTTGAATATGCAGAGGGTTAAGAAGCACTAATTAGTATACTCAGATTTGCCACCTAATTGTAAAATGAGAATGGGATGCAATGAGAAAGGAATCATCAAAGAATTAGAAAGTGATTGGAAATTTTAAATATGAATGAAAATATTTTAATTGCAATGGGAAGCTTGAAGACCCAGTGAAGAAACTCTCAGGAGGAGACAGGAATGACGAGAAAAAAAATGAGCTCCATGAAATCTGTCTGAGAATACAGGAGTACTAAGCTGCACTTCTCTACGCCCATGTGGGGTTTTCTCCGTGCACCAGTCAGGTAACCCTGCAGCAGACACCTGCCAGGCATCCTCTGATTGACTTCACTTCGGACATTGTCTACCTGGAAATAGCGCCAGATGCCACGGATGAGGGCTCAGTCTCACCAGAACCCTGCCCTTCAGTGCAGGTCACAAACTGATTTTACTTGGGTTTCTGAACCCATAAATTGGGGTTTGCATGACCCCTTCCTTGAGTTTGACTCATTTGCTGGAGTGGCTTCAGAACTTGAGAAAACACTTAGGTTTCCCCGTTTATTGTAACGGATATTACAAAGGATACTGACGAAGAGCCGCATAGAACAGGGCATATGGGAAGGGCACAGACCTCCCGTGCCCTCTTGCTTGGAAGCTCCACCAACACTGTTCTTTTGGGTTTTTATGGTTGCTTTATTAGGCCAGCATGATTGATAAGCCCTCGACCACTGGTGATCACCTCAAGCTTCAGCACCCTCTTCTCAGAGGTTGGGGGTTGAGGATGAAAGTTCCAACCTTCTAATCCTGCCTTGATTTTTTTTGTGTGTGGCCAGCCCCCATCCTGAAGCTGTCTTGGAGCTGCTAGCCATGAGTCAGTGACCAGGAAACAAAAAGACATTCCTTTCTTTGGAGAGTGCAGGGATGTTTAGGAGCTGTATGCCATGTATTTCACAGTATCATAGTCTGCTTGCCACTGCTGGCCTCACGCTCAGGAGTCTCGCATTTCTGAGTAAACTTGTAGTCCTAGGTCAGGACCTTGTCTCCCAAGCTTCTTGTTGCTAAGTGAGGCCAGGTTATGAAGTCCCAACAAAGGGGAGGTGAGAGGAAGTTTCTTCTGCAGACTTTCTTCCCTCTTGCTGTTGTCTGGCAACCAGATGTGATGGCTGGAGTCTGGGTAGCCACCTTGAGCATGAGAGGGAAGCCATATGTTGGGAATGGTGAACGAGAAGGTGAGCCTGGGACCCTGACAGCCAAGGAGATGCCATAGGGCCCACAGGCCACCCGTCTCTAGGCTTTGGCATGGAGAGAAATAAATGCCTGTCATACGCATTGCTGTTCCTTGGGACGTTCTGCCTTTTAGAGCAGTAACTGTCCATAGCTAGTTGTCCATTGGAGACAGTCTGTAGTTACAGGTGAGACCACAGTTTTACCAACATGATAGTATGGTGAAGGAAAACCTCCAGAGCGAAATGGAGACTCTTACCACAAACCAAGGAAGAATGTCAGAGAGCTCCACTAATCAAGTTCAGGATTTTACCAACCCGGTGGTGGAGAATATCACCCCTCAAGAAACACGAATCAGAACGGCTCACACTGGCTGCTTTAAAACATCCGTGGGAGCAAGATGTTCCGCCACAGATTGCACATATGATCAGATTACCAAGCAACCAAGGAAAAGAAGACCCAGGAGCTAAGAAATAGTTCATCCGTCGAGGGGGTCAGGTGCAGGGTGGGAGATCCGGGAGCAGCAGCAGGAAGTCCCCGCAGGACTTTTGGACAATGCAGCCACTGCATGCGAAGCCCAGGACCCAGTGTGCTTTCACCCTGCAGCTGGGCACAGCCTGCACAGCATGTGGGGGACACAGTGGTTGGGTCTCTGAGTAGTGTTCAAATTTCTGTTCTGGACAAAGGTGCTTCTGTGGAAGTGAGAGCATGAGGGAGTAATGGAGGGTGAGTTTGAACAAAGACTTAAAAAATTTTAGAGGAAAATTCGAAGGAGGATGTATTCACTACTTTGAGTCACAGTAAAACAGAAGACGTAATAAGTTACTCAGAAAATACAGCCTTATAAAGGAAAAGGTGAGTTTGGTTAGATGATGTGAAACAATTGGCAAACAACAAAAACTGGTGAGAGACGCAGGTGAGGTATTTGAGATTTGTGCACTAGCCTTAGGGTTAATATCTAAAATATACAAGGAAAAAGAAAAATCCCAGCAGAAAATGGACGAGGGACTGGTATTTGTGTCAAAACAGAGCCGTCACTGTTAAGCATGTCCACGTCCACACCCCCACCACCACCCACCCAGTGCTCATGGCTAAAGCTCACTGCCAGGTAGTAACTGGCACCTGGAAAACTGTGAGCCTCGTATCAGCCATGCGCACGGAATGTGGACTTGTCCTTGTAGAGCAGAAACAGCCACCCCCGGTTTTGGTGGTGCCTTGGCAAGTCAAATCTTGAAAATTCGAAGCATGCAGTCTTTAGCCCAGCATTCCACTAGGGCCTGCGTATGGTTGTGTGCCAGAGAAGCATCTGGAACAATGGTGATGTGCCGTGAGCAGCAGTTTCACAGCATAAGCCACACCTGTGCATGTGGACTGGTGGGAGGGTCAGTACAGTGCAATAACATCCACAGAAGCAACAGAGGCAAGTCCTGGGATTCTGTGTGCTTCCCACACGGCAGGCAGTGGGTGTGGTGGACCGGGGCCAGACCACTAGCACACATCTTTTTTCACCCACCAGACCCTGACTTCTATTTTGGGGGTTGCTCAGTGACTTCCACTCAGAGGCCTGCTGGTGCTGGGAGTGCCCAGGGCTCTGTTTCCAGCCAAGCAGCAGCTGATGCGAGGCCCTCAGATACAGCAAGCCTGCTCTGAGCATTCTGTAAGGCTGGGACCCGCGTTGCATCTTTCTCAAGTTGAGGACACTGAGCAGAGTGGGTTAAGTCACTGTCCTGCTCACACATCTATTAAAGGATAACGGGTGAGAGGGTGTTTGAGGGTAGCTTTTGGAAGGCTACTGGTTCCTGACCTAAAGATACTGATCTGGTTGCACTCCACGGTAGCTGCCGCCCTGGTGGTTGATGTAGTAGCAGGGAGCAGAGCAGCCACTTTGCAACCACAAAAGGGAACATAGGGAACTGCAAGGAGGGCGGATCTGGAGGCTCACAGCAGCCATGGTAGCCTGGCCTGCGGATCTCCAGACGATGCAGCTGCCACGTGGTGAAGCCCACGTCCCACTGGGCTCTCGTGCATGAGGGAGGGTGTAATGGGGTGTCTAGTGTTCATATTCCTGTACCGAGAACATCTTTACTTAGTACTGTTACTAAAAATATGTTCAGCAGAAAAAGGACAAGGACATGAAAAATACATACTAACCAATATACACAGACAAGATTCAAATGCAAAGTAAAGCTACAGTAGTGGCTGCCCGCCTGTGTTTAAACGTTTGGAAGGCCTCACGATGAATATGGGACCTCAGTTGGTTCCTGGTAGGTGCAGCAGCGCTCAGATCCTTAAAGAGAGCTCTCCAGTTTTCAACTCTAAGAACATAACCAAAGAAAATAAATACACAGCTTTTTTTCAATTGCAGAAGAACCAATATTGGAAGCTACCTGAAACCTAGCAGTAGATGTTCAGATAAATCTAATAAGTCACGAGGCAATTAAAAACAGTGTTTTTCAAGACTGTTTACTGCCCCCCCCAAAAAAGCTGTTACCTGCTCGTGTGTATACGGCATGCTGACACACACACACACATGCACACATGCACGCACACATGCCTCTGAGGTATGGATCTCTGTCCAGCCTGTCCACAGCTAAGCCTGCCCCCCCCCCAAAAAAAAAGCTGTTACCTGCTCATGTGTATACGGCATGCTGACACACACACACACACATGCACACATGCACGCACACATGCCTCTGAGGTATGGATCTCTGTCCAGCCTGTCCACAGCTAAGCCTCTACATGCGTATCTTAGTGAGGGGCCTACATATGTTCAGTTGTCCAGGCTCATGTCTGGTGCCACACCTGTCCTGAAGCTCCCTGCGCTCCATCTGTCTCTCCCTACGTTTAGCATGCATGGTCCTGCCTGCCCTCGTGGGCACTGGCAAAGCATCAGCAAATGACTGGGCCCACCACCCCTGCCTTGCTGCTGCTCTGCTGAGGGGGCTGTGATCTCTGCTCCCTGACACTGTGATCAGTCTCCTCACCTCATCTGCAGTTCCCACAGTACAAGGTGACCAGAGAAGCCTTCCTGGTCCACCACTCACCCTCGTAACCTCTCCCCTGAACCCCAGCGTCCTGGTCTGCGTCAGCTGCCCACCGCCTGGCCTCTGCCTCTGCTCTCTGCACTCCCTCTTGAGAGTCTTAGTGCCGCTCCACTGTTGCACACTTGTCCCCACTCAGTCCACCCAAGGTTCAGATGAGCAGTGCTCCCAAGGTCTAGGCGCCCAGGAGACCTCCTGCCCAGGAGGCCTAGGGCAGCTGTCAAATATGGGCAGTGGCCCAGCCCCATCCATGCCCTGATGCTGGGATGGGTTCTCAGATACTTGCAGTTCACACTCTGCTCTGATGTCTCTGTCATGGCCCTGGTCTGTGTGGTCCCCAATGGCCATGTTCTCCAGGCCTCCTCCAGCTTTGAAGGGAGTCTATTGTGTTCTGGGTACCATGTGCCTGAGTTCAGCTACTATGGAAGAAGTGGGTGAGGGTGGTTAGCAGTCGGGCCGTGGGCTGCCCACCTGCTCTAGCCACGTGTAGCTCACTCACTGCTCAGCGTCGTTGGCTTACATGTACCCTGTGCACAGCTGGGGTCAGGATTGGCAGGAAGGGCTCCTGGTGACCACTGTACTCCCCTGTCAGGACATAGTAGGGCCTGTGGTCAGGCTGGGCAGCTCATGGCTAAAGGGTCACGTCATCTTCCACATGGGAGGCTTGGCCCTGGGACTAGTCTTATCCAGCTTGCATGCAAACACGCCCTGTGCCATCCTGCATCCTTGAAAAGGCCCACCTGAGCTGACTTTGCAGAGTGGCCTGCTGAGTCCCTTTATGTGCAGGCATGGATATAGCCCAAGGCCCTGGCAGCTGCTGCACCGGCATGAGTGGGAGCGGTGTCCTGCCTGCTGAGCTTCTGGGCTTAGGATGCTAGCTACTCCTCCCCCACTCCCAATTTACTCCATGTGCAGGGCCCATGGCAGTGGCGTCCATGTTCGGGGCTGCACACCTTCCCTTTGGTCCTTCAGTGGCTGTTGACTGTGTCCTTGCGGTCTGCCAACCCAGTAGGGGAGTCAGCTCTGGCCACAGTGGATCCAGCTTTGGCCAAGGGGGTGGACGTCTCTGACAAGTGTCTGGAAGCACAGCCAGCTTGTGGACCCAGGGCCTCTGAGTCCTGCGGCCCTCCCTTCTGTGGGAGAACAGCAGATGCACTCCAGGTCAGCCTTGGATTCAAATTATTATGGGTTTAACATGTTCTCTTTGTGATTAGATGAGTATGGGGGTTCTACACAAACTGAAAATAAGGAACACAATTGCGTATTGCAAATGCAGCACACGCAAACCCGTCTGCGCCCCATGACCTCCCTGCGTCACCAGGCCCTGGTGGGCCGTGCCAGCAGCTTTCCCAGTGGGCTCTAGAACAGCACGGCTGGGTCACAGGTTGCGCTTGCTCTGCTTTTCTCCATGTGTTTGTTCGGATGGCTTTCCACTCAATGGCAGGGTCTGCAGGTTTTTGCTCCTTTTAGCTTCTGCTGTCTGTCCACAGGGAGTGGCCATGGGGATGTGTCCTCTGGTTTCCTCCTTATACAGCATTACTCTAGGGATGCAGTTCAGTACCAGCAGTTCTGGGGTTTATCCTGGGACCTTGGAGCTCTGTACGTGCAGGGAGAAGGTGGGCCATGCTCTCTTGGAGCTTCTGTGTGCAGCCTCTGTCATCATGTTGTTGAGAGGTGGAGACTCCTGTGTTCTCGAAGATGATGCCAAGTCGAGAGAAATACAGCAGGGCACCCACTCCAGCTGCCGAAGCAAGAGGGAGCTCTCATCCAGGAGCAGAGAGCCTGCGGCCTATGGCTGACCAGCAAATCCTGCTGGTAGTAACTGGCGCCTGTAGAGAAGGCCGCTTAGGAAGTGATCGGAACCTTGGCTCTTCCCAACCTTGGGGAGAAGCTCGCACATGACTTCGCCAGAAGGTCCTGCCTGCTGCTTGGGGAGTTAGAGGCCAAGGCAGCAGGCTAACTTCTGCAGTGTAGGCACGGTGCCTCTTCCTACTCGGGCAGCACCTGAGCAGGCCACAGGCTGGCAGCGACCACACTCAGCATTGTGTGTTCTCTCCCTTGCTCCAGGTACTGAATGAAGCTGTGGGCGCACTGATGTACCATACCATCACGCTGACCAGAGAAGACCTGGAGAAATTCAAAGCCCTTCGAATAATTGTCCGAATCGGCAGTGGCTTTGACAACATCGACATCAAGTCAGCTGGGGACTTAGGTAGGGTGGTTTTGAGTTCTCCTTTACTTTGCAACATTCACATTGTATTTATTTGGGCATGACCTTTGTTCACATCTTGCTTTACCTACAATGATGAGGTCCTGTTACAGGCCACCTGATCTAATTAAGGTAATTTGCAGTTCCCATTTTGGGCAGGGGGTGAGCTGCAGCAGCTTTCCCCAGAAAGCCCAGCCTCAAGCCATGTCCTCTGTCTCTTAGGCAGTACAGAATCCAGCTGCTGCTTCGTGCACAGGTCTGAGTGCACATCACAGCCAGTGCCCTTTGCTTGGATGTCAGGGAGCCCAGGGTGCAGGGCAGGAACATCAGGGCTCGCAGGTCTGTCTCAGAGACACAGCAGAAGGCAGTGAATGTTGCAGCTTAGTGCAGGAACATACACGCACACGTGTGCATGCACACACAGCACATACAGTTCACATGCACACATGCATATGCCTGTACACGTGTACATACACACACTCCAAAACAAACTTGGTGAAGCAGGACTTAATCATACTGCATTAAGTAGTCTGCTGTTTCCTGCGACTTCCTAGCCTATCCTGATCATCTCTCTTCCCCTTTCCTTGTATCAGACATAAAGGAAGTCCTGCCCAGTTGTACCCACAGTCAGCAAACCGCGACTTCTTTAGGAAGTCTAGTGCAGGTGTTGGCAGGGTTGGTTTCTACCTAGCCACTCACACTCACTCTGCCGCGAGGCCCTGTTGGGAAGAGTAAGGACAGCCTCTCTTCTCACCCCTAGACACACCCACACACTGAGCAGTCACCTGTGTGCAGCGTGCCCTAGCAATGGAGTTGGGGTCCAGGCCCCCATACTGTGAGCCCCCAAGTCAGTGTGACCTGCACTTGTTCTGTAGCCTCGCAGAGTGGTCGTGGTGAACATGTCTGCTGGTGTTCTCCTTGTGAAGTGTTACTCCAGGGACACATTCCTACCAGTGGCTCTCGATGTGCATTCCAGGAGGTTGGGGCCCAATATGTACAGTGACCACCTATGCGTCGTGTGTCCCCACAGGCATTGCGGTCTGCAATGTACCTGCTGCATCCGTGGAGGAGACTGCAGACTCGACCATGTGCCACATCCTGAACCTGTACCGGCGGACCACCTGGCTGCACCAGGCACTGCGGGAGGGCACTCGAGTCCAGAGTGTCGAGCAGATCCGGGAAGTGGCTTTCGGAGCCGCCAGGAGCCGCGGGGGGGCCTTGGGGATGATCT